>NC_056743.1:1279637884-1279883713 GCF_019279795.1 Protopterus annectens
AGCTGGTATAAAAAGGGGGATGAGTACAGTATAGGAGTAGACAGATAAGTGGCCACTATATGGGGGAAGGGAGGTACGGAGTAGAGACAGATGAGACATCTTCTGAGAGCCATGTATATACATTCTAATAAACTTGTGTAACCCAAAGGTGTACATAGGTTCATAGGTATATACTAGGCTAATGACAGCCAGGGCATTTATAAGCCTAGCCGTGCAATCCAGCTCAGCTGTATCCCTGTCTATCATGGGTGTTTATTAGGAGGTGTATGTCAATTAGGAAGTTTCTAAAGGTTATGGGGAGGGTATGTTAGTTTAGGCATAGTTACTGTCTGCCTTTGTCTAGCAGAGACATGGGACTAAACCTGGAATAAATTTTGATTTTCCATTCATTGGTCAAAATTATACTTAAATAGGATTTGGGATGGACACTACTTCACATAGATGTGAGCCTGTGTCAGAGCATGGGGATCCTCTGAGACACATATCTGTCTCACTAACATGCCCTATTTATGTAGCAATAAAAATTGAAATCCTTGAATCTAGTGGTTCTGATGCTGTTCATTTTACAGATGTGCATAAGGTCCATCAGAGCTGGATTGAGGGTGACTTGTATGTCAGACATAGATCACCTTTCAATAACCAGTAGGGGACCAAATACAGAAATAGGGCTTTAAGGTAACCCATGTAGGACAATGTGCTTATATTCTGGATTCCCCTGGTAAGGAATCTTTGTGGCCATTTCAACTGTTGTATATTTCTTCTGGGTAGTTATATGCTGAAAGGGACATTATACTTGATGTTGGGTCTGAGAAGGGTTGAATAAAGTGGAAGTATGACTTCCTTGGACCTGAATGCATGTTCTTACTTATAAGTTGAGCTACATAGAGTAACTTTCTCACTATCTTGGCCACATGTTGACCAAAGGGCAGATTACTGTCCAATATATATTCCCAGATCTCTGGCTACCAGGTCAACTGTTAGGGGTGTCTTATCAATGTAGTAATTAGCCTGGATGGCTGTTTTCCCAAAAGGCACTATAATGCATTTCTCAGTATTGAGTTTTAATTTGTGATTTTGGCACCGGTCATTTATCTGTGTTAGACCCTCTTGTAAGATGTTTGTGTCATGATGGGGAATCTATGATACCTCCCAATTTGCAGTCATCTGTGAACTCAGTCAGCCAAAGGCCTCCTGACATTAGCCTTTACCTCCAAGAAGTAGATGCCAAACAGGAGAGGTTCCAGCATCGAGCCCTGAGGTATGCCACTGGTGACTGGTCTCTTAGTGGAGGTGGTCTCACCAATATTGACTTCCTTAGTCCTGTCTGTGAACCAGCTGGCAATCCAGCAAGATATGTAATGGTTTATGCCCAGTTTGGTGAGTTTGTCAACTATACTTAAGTGGTGTATTGTACTGAACACCTTAGCCAGGTATGGGTAGGTGGTATGATCTGGCTTCCCCTCATCTATTGCCTTGGTGGCCTTCTCAAAGAAGTCCACCACCAGACTTAGTAGGCATGACTTTCCCTTGACAAACTGGGTTGGGTCAAATGTATGAAGGTTGTCTATGTCTTTGTTGATCATTTTCATAATAATTTGCTCCATGGATCTGCATATTAGACTAGTCAGTCTAATGGATCTGTATTTTCCTGGGTCAGTTGATGGTCCACCCTTGTGAAGTGGGATAAGCATTGCAGTCCTCACCTCTCATAGTACAAAGCCTGTTTGAGACTATAGTTGAAAAATGACTCAAGTGGTCCTGTTATGTCATGTTTCAAGCCATTTAGGAGGCATCTTGAGATACTGTAAGGGCCTACTGAGGCTATGTTTTTGGCCTTAGAGGGTGCCACCAAGACTACTCCCTGCTAACAGTTGGGGGTTATGCTATTAGGTATTTCATGTGGGGAGGCAGGGAGCAGTGGCAGAAGTGAAATTTGAGCTGAATCTGTCAGACAGCAGATTCTCTATATCACTGTACTCAGTGAAGGTGGCACCAATGGCCAACAGTTCAGCACACTGTTCTGTACTACTATTGATGTTACAGACATAGCTATAGAAATTATTGTAGTTGTCTTTTGTCTGTGAGGCTAGCTTGACCTTCTAATTGTTGGACTTAGTTAGTTCTCAGTTTCCTGTTTACTTTAATTAGAGAGCTGTTATCATTATGAGAGTTGGTCTTCCTGATTTTAGCCATGACTTTTTTCCTTTTGTTATATACCATATTAAGGTTAGGATTCCACAAGTGTGGCATATTTTTAGAGTTTGTTTTCACTTGCTGATTTTTATTTTAAGGTAGACAGCCCTGTAGTCCGATCTCCCCAGTGAGGAGATGACACGAGGTGGGGGTAGCACTCTCCCATATTGATGAGTACCAGGTGCGATATGTTTGAACCACTGGTGGGTGTGCACACCATCTGATCAAGGGTATTTGTGTTAATAAAGTCAGGAATCATAGTGCCTGTGAGTCTGAAGCAGTGTATGTTTCCCAGTCTATAGAGGCGTAGTTAACATCTCCCATGAATAGTGTACTTGGTTTAATGGTGAGTGTCTTCAGTAGGTCTAGGTAAGAGCTATGGGATTCTTGGGGCACACAGTATGACCTATAGCTTGCTTGGATATGGTACAAGACTTTGTCTATGGTGATTTGCAAGTGAATAACGTCCAGGGCATTGTAATGTTTAACCAACCTACAGTTATACTTGTTGCTAATGTAGACGGAAACTCCTCCGCCTTTTGTACTTGTCGGTGCTGTTGATTGTCTAAATATGTGAAAAGCACTGAAGCCTTCCACTGCCAGAACACTTTTTGCAGAAGGCTCTAAGGGGGTGGATAAAGTTTTAGCCAATATTTAGAAACCGAGGGGAGACAGGTGCAGACCATCTTTTGTAAAGCAACATGGTTTCTCCCATGCTGACAGATACTGACTGCCCCTGTAAAAACACTAGAAACTAAATCAATTATTGAAGTCAATCACGTTTTGTTAATACTGTAGTATCATCTGTGAGAGACGTTAAGGATAATAAAGGTCACCATCTCAGAGACTGACGAGTTATTGCAGGCTGTCCACAGACATGGCATGCGCATCCTGGCCAAAGGTATTATGTACTAGGCCTTACTGGACAGGATGTGGCAGGGAGGCATACACCATATCAGTGCTGTGGGTGGGTATAGTGGGAGTCTGCAATCAGGTTTGGCAAAGGCATCCAGTTTAATATTTCATGGCAAGAACAAAGCAAAGGACATTACCAAGGACATTTTCACCACAACCACCAACACAGAAACAGGTCATAGATGTAGAGGATATCTTGCTGTTCCTAAATGGGGTGTGGGAGTGGTCACTGACACCTGGTAGTGGCTTTGCTGTGGAAGCTGGGCAGGCAATGACTGCACATGTGTCTGTTGGGGATGTACCAGGTCTGTAATAGATTTTACATTATCATATTGTACAGTGCACTGCATGCAAGGCAGGACTTAATCAGTAACTGCCTTTATGCTTATCTGCTCTTTGGGTACCTCTAGGTAGCAGCTGCCACACTCTGCACAACAAGGGATGTATGTGCCTTTATGCTTTTCACAGAGTGGTCAACTACCAGTATGCCTGCCAAGTATATGTACGTGGGGGGGAGGTAGGCATTTGCTCCAGTGTTGCCACAGGCGTCTTGTCCTTATGTTTTGATGGGCTCAGCTGGTGGGAGATTGAGTTCTAGCCTCAATAGCATTTCACTGACATCCTGTAACTGTAAATTCCACCCAGGATGCACAGGATCTCCCCCCAGGAGATAGCATCTGTGAGCTGCTCTGCCTCTGATGTCTGTGCACACCAGGAGGAGAAGTATGATGGTTTGTGGTACTGCCATGACTCCAGGTCTGTCCCTGACCTGGGTGCAACACATGGTATTAATCAGTGGATGCAAAGGTCATTGATCCAGGCACAGAAGGATGCTACCCACATCACAATGAAGATGGTAAATAGTCTGTGTGCAGGATGACATGCAACAACTTCATGGCCTGTGTGATGACAACCAGTACCTTCACAGTGATATAGAGTATAAAGACAGGGAGGAGATAGTGGTGCTGAGGTCACAGGTGGCCACAATTGCATCCATTCATGTATCCACAAGGCAGATGGAAGCCAACCTGCAGACTGCCTCTACAGACCATCCTGTCTGTTGTGAACAAAGATTCCAGACGCAAGGTGGCCGGTCACTGGCCTGGCACACCCAGATAACACAAATGATTTATGAGAATATTTCTGTTGGCTCTGGCCACAGAAATTACCACACCTGCTCGTTGCCAGTCTCACAGATGTAGCCATCTATTCTCCTCAGATTCCACACCCTTGTATACCTCACCAAGTTGCACTATCTTGTTTTGTAGATCTGCACCATTTATATAAACATGGGCAGAAGGAAAGCCATGCCATTCTCATGGATATCTTCCAGAAATAGATATAGGAACTTACAAAGATAAGAACATAAAAATAATACTAGGCAAGTGATACTGGGGAACATAAGATATCTAGTCATATGTACTTTTAAGTAGACATACTTAAAAGTTCTTGCGACTCTTTTTGAGTACTTAGTAGTGCACCCCTCCCATGTTTATATATAATATTCCTGGGATAAAGTTGTATCTACCTATCCAATCATTAGACTAGCATTAAAGGTCACCAAGGAAGTATATTACTGGGCCTGCAATAGGAACTTATTTCATAGGCTGAAAATGCATTAAGGTAGGGACCTATCCCTCCAGCAAGTCTTACTTATTTGTTTTATGTAGATTTAAATCCTTAGTGCGGGTATTTGTAGAGACGCTAATTTTGCAAAGAAATAGGAGGTCAAATGGGACTAAGCCTTTCAAGGCTTGAAAAGTGAGACACAGATCCCTTCATAACAGAGAACAGACCATACCTCTCAACCGTACAGATTTTAGCAGAATTTCCAGATTTTTGCCTCACATTTTAGGTCTGTTTTTCATTAAATTGTGGTTTTCTGGCAAATCATTTGCAAATCATTAAAGACTGAAAACAGAAAATAGCAACAGATATTTGAGCTTCAGACTTAATAGCCTTCAGAAAATTCATGCTAATGCAAAACCTGTTATTCTATCAACTTTCAAAGATTGTGAGAGCAATATTTAAAAATTGTCCCTATTGTCCCTCCATTATTTATGGCTCTGTCCAGCTTACTTTCTCTAACAGGTTGAGAGGTATGGAGCAGTCTATTGTGTACAATGATAGGTGTGCTAATCTATTGGGGTAGTTGAAGAATTTAACATCCTTCATTTTCCTTGTTAGATGTGTTTGGGGCTTTTTTCAGTTGAGCAATATGCTTGGATTTCTACATACCAAAGACAGAACTGTATTCAATGATAGATCTGATAAGGGAAGAGTACAGTGGTACAGACACAAGGATTTCCGAAGTATAGTGGAAACATGATGATCAAATGAGAGAGTTGTCCACATAAGTATCCAGGTCTCTCACAATCATATATTTCATAAGAGGAATGCCACTCATTAATTATAAAATGGGAACAACTTTTTTTTTTTTTTTTTTGCAAAAGGCTACTATACTGCACTACCACACTTCTGACATTTAGCTTGAGACTGATTTTTGATACACCAGGTATGTCCATACTGCAAACTTTGAAGAAGCTGTTTAGTATCAGTAGATGAGCAGATAATGGTGCTTATTTTGTAGTAATCAGCAAACTTGGTTAACCACACTTCTGGGATATTGGCTTGGATATCTGCAAAATAAATGCTAAAGAGGAGAGGATCCTTGTGGCACCCTGCTAGTTATACTTTTATAGTCAGAGAAGGTTTCTGTGACTTTCAGAACTTGGGATCTGATGGATAGCCACTTTGTAATCCAATGGACAATGTAGGGTTTATGCTAAGTTTATCTAGTATTATCATAATACCAGTACATGGAATGATATCAAAAGCCTTAGCTAGGTTGAGATAAGAAGTGAGCTGGGTGACCACTGTCCACAGCCTCTGTAGACTTTTCAATGAAGTTTAATAATTTCAGGAAATAGGAGAAGTCCTTTACAAAATCTGACAGACTGCGGTCTAGATAAGTTAAGTTGCCTATGTTCAAATTAAAGAATTTTTCTACAACATGTTCCATGGCTTTGCATGTATGATTAGAGAGGTTAGTGGCCATATAATTACCCAGGTCCATGCAGGAACCTTCCATGTATAACACAGTCACACTGACTGACAACATGCATTTTTGGCTCCTGATATGGGACTCCCCATCAGGGTGCACACACAAGCTTCTGTGGTTCTGTGCCATCATTGTAATGGACTCCATTCAGCCATGAGATCACAGGCCACTACAGTTCACATTGCTATTGTTCACATGGCAGCTCTACCCCACCACTGGAGGGTGTAGTCCCTGATGCCCCATAACCTGCTACCAGACTGCATAGCTGATACATCTACATTATGTGACCATTGCCATCACCTGTTACTGTATCCCCCTGCACCTGTGAAAATGATGATGATTCTGCCCTGCCCATACCCTACCCTTTCTGAGTAAGATAAAGGCTGATGTACAGTGTGGCCAGTCCATGCAGTGCATTGCATAACGTAAGTGTGATACTGGATGCATCATTTTAGTGTATGCTGTTTGCATAATGACCCACAGCTGCAGACTAGACACTGCCTCTATTTTCCAGTGCTATGATGCATTGTGCCTTCCTCTGCTTCATATGGGGTATGTTCCTCCTCTGACTGACTGCACTGCACCTAATCCCCTGCTCCAGCAGATGTAATTGGATGTCTTCCTGTTGCTGTAACTGTTTCCATATGGCCATATTATGTGACATGGAACACAGTATAAACTGTGTGTTCCTTTACTGCAGCGAGTTTAAGCAGCATTGCAAGGAGGTAACCACACATCAAGTCAGTAGAAGAATCCCTTCAGTTGGCCAAAACCTTTTTCAACCACTTTCCATGTCTCTGCCTAAGAACTATTATATACCAGCTCCGTTGTGGTCTGGGGGACAGTGGATGGCGTTTATCAGCCATGGTTCCTATACACATCTGGCAAACCCTGCAACACATCACATTGACACTATTATAAGTAGTCTGTTGTCTGACTGAATGATATTTATATACTGACTTCTATACCTGCCTACATATACCCCTATCAATTAGATGACCATGTAGGAATTCACCACACATGAACTATTGACATAGGTTGGACATTTGCTAGTTATGAGAGTCATGGAAACTGCTTGGGGAGTACACAGAAACATTAGAGATGATACCCTGTGATTGGAATTGCATACTGCCTGGCAGTTGAAGAACTAGAATACTTTCCTGTTGATGTATCTGACATCCAATAGTCCATTTAGGGCCTTGTCAATATGACTGCAATCAATGTCTCCCAGGACATCAGAGAAATGGGCAGTGGAGCATAACACCTGCACAGTGGTAGTTATTTGCTCTGAGTCATTGGGAACCATATATCCTCCTTCATCTGCTGTAACATGATGTCTCGGAACTGATATAGGATAAGTGAAGCTGACACCTGCAATGTGTCTAGAGCATCCTCAGTAGGTCACTTAAAGGTCCCTGTAGCTAGGATGATTAAAGCTACATATACCTTGGTGCCCATTGTGATGGGCAAGCCATGACTGCCCCTAAATTTCACATGTGGGTGATACAATTCTATACCCTCTCATGTGGTCTTCCTATCTACAGAGAAGAGATCCATGATCTATTGGTCAGTCAAGTGGTGATAACTTAGGTGCTGGCAGTACAGTCTGCAACAGCAAGCAGGGTTGTGGCACACTGCATTACATGCACTGTCTCTGATAGCAACCACTAATGTGTTGCTCTGCTATAGGTGCTGGTATTGTAAACATTGTAACATCCATTACACTGTCAGTTCCTAACAGAACCATAACTAGGCTATCTGGTGAACTGGCACCCCTCCCCCAACTTTTTTTTAAAAAGAATCCATCTCAAATATTTTATCAAAATGTTCTAATTAGATAACAAAGTATAGCATTTAAAATATATTTAAAAATCAGATAATCAAACAAACAAAGTAATAGAAGAATATCAAAACACAACAAAAACAACTATTTACAAAAGTGTCTATTTTATATATCAAAAAACTATAAATACTGATGAAATAATTGTTGTTATTAACATACTGGTGACTGTTTATTTAGAAGTTCTTTAAATTTCATTCAGGTGTTGCAATAAGTGATTATTCTGGTCATTGTCATCGTGATTGTAAGAAGTTCTAAATGACAGACGTCCGTTGCAGTACTTATACAGTCTTTCAAAGTTGGAGTAGATTCATTTTTCCAGTTCCAGGTAATTACTTTTCTTGCCATTTTAAAATATTCCATAGAACTGAGTGCTTTATTTTTTGACACAAGAAGGTACTGGAGTGTTAAAACGAATTAATGATTTAGTAAATTGATCAATAAATAAAGCATGTAAAAACATTAATATTATCCCAGAATGGTTTAATAACTTTACAATCAAAAAATATGTGCTGCCAATCTGCTTTAACATTCAATGTACATCTCCAACATCCTACATTCTTTGTATACATTCATACAATTCTATGTGGAGTAATGAAAGTTTTATGTATGAATTTCCAAGAGCATAATCTCCATTTCAATGAGGAAGTAGTTTGTTTTGAAGATGTTAACATAGATTTTTTTATCTTCCTCACTTGGATAATAATTGTTTATGGATGTAAAATAATTCTAATAACTTTCATTGTGATATTTTGCAGTATTTTAACCACTTTGTATATTCTGGATAGAAGTCCTTTTTTCAATATTTTGTGATGTATCAAAATAATTTAAAAAATCAACGCACTTATTAACAGTATTTTTTACTGATAATTGCATTAAGTTAATTTTATTTTCTACTGAGAATCTACAGTTTTGGTAAAAAAGCTTATAGAAATTCTATCCTAAATTAAGTTAGCCAATTTATAATACTTAACTCCTTGCAACATTCAAATTAACCTGAATTCTAGTCCCTTATCAAACCAAACGGAGACGGAATACAACATACACAAGCAGTAGATATGAGCTGAGTACCAGACATATGGATGTTCGCTAACTCATGTATATTTTAACTCTAATTCACATCTTTCTATACCTTAATGAGTGACAACCCAGTGTAAATATGTGTAAATATTGTAAATAGTTCTTTAATAGATAGTATTGACTTATGTTTCACTAGCTTTTCCTCGTCAGTTAGGCAGTTAGTATATCTGAGTAATATCAAGACTATATCACAGCAGCTTAATGTAAAACAGGGTTTGCTGATTTGTACTCTACTTCATATTATACTTTATTTTTGTATTTATGTTATTTTGTTGCTAAATTGCTCCTTCATGTACTAATTGTCCATAATAAGCAACGTATTTTGTATTTTATTCTTCCTGCTTGTGAATTGAAACTGAAATAAAAATTTAAATTTGAAAAAAAGAGAATCTACAGTTTTGGATATCTAACCACACTTCTTTATTTAAATTAAATTTTGTCTTTATATATTCAATAGTTTACAATTTTTCTTTATCCATCAACTGAAACCAGTATATCAGATTGTTCTCTTTAAGTGCAATCATTGTAGATAAATGAAATGTAGATATGTTGTTTTGAGTATAAGCTATAGGAAACAGTTAAAAGAACCATGCTTTATAATCTGGATTCTTGTAAATAGAATTTCTGAAGAAAGCCATTATCATGGAAATATAGGAAGGATTAATTAATTGGTTTAGATTACCTAAGATATAATATTTTAATAACCAAAGAAGATTATTACTTACTATTTTATTTCGGCACCCCCCCCCACATGAAAGATAAGAATCAGAAATGGCCTTCTCAAACTTGAGGGGAAAAAAACTCTTTCCTCTGTATCTGTAACAAAGCCGCTTGCAGTAAATGTTATAAGCAGCTTGTTGCTACTGTTACAAGACCACACATAAAATACTTCATGACTGAAGATGCAGTATCAACATTCATTTCTGAATGCCAACACTGCATCCCACAACATTAGTACCTGCTGATCTCACCCCTTAACACCTTGTAACCTGGGCAGCTGCTCCTTTCACCCTGCCCTCTATATACCTCTAGTTCATAACATTCAGAACATGGGAACACCATAGTACAACATGCATGTTTTATACACCTTTGAATCACTCCACAATTCTACAGTGTTTTATGACGTCATTTACATAACAGGTGTGCCTCCTCATTTGCATCAAGAATCTCAGTTCCATGTCATTATACAACCATTTGCATACACTGCATACTGGTGTATTCAGTCATACTGCTTGTGTCTCTGAATAACCATCCCCTTGCATCTCTCTCAACTGTTCAGGTTTTCACAGAATGTCCAGAAATTTTGCAGTAGATATTTTGTCTGTTCCTAAAATAATGTGTGCTTTTCTTTCAAATCATTGAGAACTGAAGTCAGTAAATAATGGCAGTCATTTGAGTTTCAGACTTCATATCTTTCAGAAAATGCAAGCTAACACAACGTATTTTATCATGGCAACTTTCTAAGTTTATAAGAGTAACATTTAAAATCTGTCCCTATTTTTGGGTCTTTGTCCCTACATTATTTTGGCTTTGTCCAGATTTCTTGTACAAAGAGGCTGAGAGTTATGCCTCTTGTGTGTCACTATTTCCATACTACTTTGCACAGTGCTATGCACTGTCTACCAATTCTGGCCAGGGTATTAATACTCATGAGGTAGCCCAAGTGTTAATTCACTGCTAGCATATGGAGGACAGAAGTTATAATGAAGTAGTCCATAGATACTTGTTCTGAAGAGTAACGCTCTTTCAGTCATGGGGAGATTATTAGTCAAGTTTAGTAGAGAAATGTAGTCCAGTCTCGTATCAGAAAAATTAATGCAATTATAAATTTTGTTTAAGGCTTCTGAAGTGCCATATTATTTTGTGAGTTACCCAAAGTGGCAAGACAGAGAGTATAGTCCAGCTTGAGGATAAAGATGTTCTGTGACAGGATTTTGAGCTTTGGAGTTAAGTGAATGAAGATTCTGTGCGCTAACTTGAGATTTGTCAAACTTTTACTGATATGATCTAAGTCAGTGCCTAGACACTTAAAATATTCATCATAAGAGATAGGTGTTCTTCAGGAGACTAAAATATGTAGAAAAGAGGAGGAAGAAAGTTTTTGAGTAATACCAAATTAGATTTTGGAGGCAATTGCTATCAGCTGATGTTAGTTAATCCATAGTAAAATTAATTAAGGTCATTTTGGACAGATGATTCACGGTCTTCACATATTTTAGACATTTTTTAGAAGACGATCAACATAAAGAGGGTCATTAAAATGTAGTATTTTATTTTGATGACAATTTCTAAAGAGGGAGAAATGTGCATGGTCCAGTACATCATAGCGTTGTGGGACATCAGGTTGCAAATAAGAAGAAGAAATTGATTTACCTTAGTAGACAGTGATAGGTATATCTGCAAGATATGTTTTGAACCAAGCAAGAGATTGTGTTGCAAAGCCAGTTTTTGAAAGTTGGAAAATAAGCAAATGTCAGTCATCAAAGCCAAAAATCTCCCTTTAGAAATATGAAGTTCATGTTGAAGAAGAAAAAAGTATATAGCCTAAAATAGAGGAAGTGCTGTAGTTCAGCCTAAAATCATGCTGTAAGATATTAAGAATGTAATAGTCTTGGATATAGGAAAAATTTGTAAAAAGAGATTCAAAGATTTTGTGGGAAAGGATCGATAAAGATGCTTTGAGAGCAAATGTTTAAAAGTTTTGGGAGGAGAATAATTGTGACTGCTTTCTGTTCAGAGGGATTTATGCCAACACAAAACAAAAGGATATAAATATCAGTGATAAAATGTTTAACAATGTGATGAATCTATCTTAAGGGATTTTTGGTAGAAGTGTTGGGTATGAAGGAAGAAATTTTAGTAAGAAAAACTTATGCCTCCTTCTGTATTTACCTGACCAGTCACATGCAGCAACTGGAAGACCCACAAAGGTTCCTTACAAAAATAATGCAAGGAGTAAACACAATGTCCTATGCTGAGTGCATCAAAGCCCTATGTCCTTTATTCTGCATCATACAGACTTCTGAGAGGTGATCTTTGCCTGGCATACAAGGCATCCCTAAACCTGTTCTGATGAACTTTTTGCACATCTGCAAAACAAACAGCATCAGAACTACTAGATTAAATGACCTAAATTTTGCATGTGACATAAATAGGACATATTGGAGAGACAGATATATGACTCATAGAATTCCCATTCTCTGGAACAAGCTCCCATCTACGTGAAGCAGAGTTCCTCCGTATCCCTGTAAGTGTAACTTTGACCAATAGAAGGGTAATAGGAAATTCACCCCCGGTCTGGCTCTTAAGTCTCTAATGGACATAGGCAGTCAGTAAATCACTCCCTATATAATTGACATTTGTGGGTCACATTTGGGTTGCATAGCTAGGCTTATACGGACCTTAGTGATCATTAACCTAGTATACACTTGTGAACCTATGCTAAGATAACTGATATTAACTTGAAATGGAATTTTGCTTGAAAGCTAAAGAAGTGATACCTGAGAAGCTTGGAGTCTTGAAAATGGGGTAGGATTTAGGAGAGAGGCAGCAGTGTAGTGTTTTAATAATAAATTAACACTATCCTAGAAGGTATATGCAGTAATTTGAGTAGTGTAAATAGGGGTTAAGAGAGGAGATATTTTGTAACATAGATTGTTTTTAATTTGTATTTTTATATAAACCCACTAGCTTTTTCTGTTTGTAGTACAAAATATTGTTGAGATCCCTCATTAATTGTTTTGTTTTAACAGCAGTAATAATATTATGCCCATGTGTAAGGAGTTTATACTACATGCAATTATAAATTGATTTCCATAGTTTCAAGAATTCAATCACAGTCTGCATTGTTTCTTGAATTTTGTGGGTGAGCCATATGAACTGACATCTTTGGAAAGATAATATTTTGATGGAATATAAATAATTCTGTTCTGGAATTAGAATTTTTGTTAAAGATTATGAGGCATCAATAAGGCAAACGGGGTTTTACAAGGTGGACCAATTAGAATTTGCTTTATTGTCTGAGACAATGTGACAATTAAGGCTAATCAAGTGATTTTTTTTAATGACCTGGTAGAGAAAGCAAGACATGGTCATTGATAGAGTTAGGAAGTAAAATAGAACATCAGTGGTGAGGAGTATTTGTAAAGATGATATATCTAATATAGAGTAATTTCCTGAAGAGAATTTTGGCTGAATGGGGGTTGGGATTGGTGTGTAAGAAAATACAAAGAGGAGGTATGGAATGATTTCTTACCATAAGGACCATTCCAATTGACATTCTTGCCACCAGTCAATTTGAAATTACTTTTAGAAGTTGAGCAATAAAGCTTGTCAAGTAATGAGTTAAAAAAGAAGAAGAGAGTATAGGGTGGGGACTGTTGAGTTTACTATTACCTCCAAGGGTGATACATGCTATCAGCCAGCTGGGATCATGGTAATTTAGTGATCTAGATCAGGCCACCCTTAGATTTGAATTGCTAACATGTTTCCCTCACAGCTGTTTAAGAACTCAATATATAATTTCTCAGACAAGTGAAGAAGCAAAGTGTAAAAGAAGACAGAGTCCCTAAATCCAGGGTTTTGAAACTAATGATCTTGTCAGGAAGTTGTGAGAAAATCCAGAATACTCGCAAGTCCATTTTATTATTAATGTCACTACAGTTAAAATAGGCAATAGCGACTAAACTATGTAAGCAGCATGACAAGCATGATGGCAGGGGTGTGTGGTCAGTTACTAGAGTGAAGCTGCATCCTAATAAATGGTATTGGAGGTACTGGAGAGAAATTAGTGCCCACATAATTATGACATACTCTCATCCTACAGCAGAGTATCTCAGTCCTGCTTAACATCCTGATGATTTAGCAAAGCGCACATTCCTTGCCACCTACGTCCTGAGACAGCACAGTTCCTAAACCTATGTTGGATGCATTGGTGCACACAGTAATGGGTTTATCAATGTTAGGGGCAACAAAGACTTACTATGGACACAAGAAAGCTGTCGGGTGGATAAAAATCTCATCTACTGCTATGGTCCTCCTTTCGTAAGATCTGTGATAGAACAGACTATGGTAGTAAAGTTGAGTACGATCTTTCTACAGTAATCTGATACTCCTTAAAATGCTTTCATTTGTCATTTGGTAGTGGGTATAGGCCAGTTTTTCACTGCTTCTGTTTTACATGTTTCAGATGTAACTGCTCCCCTTGCAGTTATATATGCTAAATATGTGCCTTCTGTCATGCAAAACTTACTTTTGGTAACCTTAACTGTACATACTCCATGCCTTAAAGAGTCTATGACAGCTTATAGTTTGGCTAATGTGACTCCCAATCTTCTTAAAAATATTTTGTCATTAAAGTATACAGCTAAGTACCTGGTATGAGGTTTCAGCATTTTATAATGAGCCTTTGAAAGGTGGCAGGAGTTCTGTAAAGTCCAAAGTTTAAGACAATTTAATGAAGGAGACCTTCAAGGGAGGAGACTGCTGTCTTTTCTTTGATGTCAGGGCTGAGGGGAATCTGACAGTATCCATTGATTAAATCTAGGGTAGTCAAAAAACATTCTTTGTCTTGCATCTTTTTGAGCTCATCTACTAATGAAATGGGATAATTATCAAATTTGGATATCTCATTTAGTTTCTGGAAGTCATTCCAAAAATCCGATGGAATCATCCAGCTTAGGGGCCAATATGATAAGACTGTTCCACTCACTGTGGGACTCCTCAATAATTCATACTTTAACCATTTTCTTACTTCTTCATTGTTTTTCTTTGGGACTCACGTATGCTGTACAGTTTTAGGTTTATCTTTTCCTCTAACATAGTATCGATATGAAGACCCTTATTTTGGGCCTTAAACAGTGTTTTGTTCTGTCTTTACAGCAGGGATAGAACTCCCTAATAACCACACTATTGATATCCATGTCAGCTCCTAAGCTAACTATGGAAGCTTCATTTTCCTTCCATGGTTTTAGCACAGTGATGCGATAGATCTGCTCATCTCTTCTCTTTCCATTTTGTCTTATTTTGTAGCTCATTTCTTTCATGCTTTCTACCACCACAAAGGACACTTGTCATCTTGGTAGGACTTTATTTCCAACAGGGGGAACTAGTACTAACCATCTGTCCCCTATCTTACCCTCTCTGAGTCTGGTGTTCTTATTTTATACTCTTTGTTTCATCTCTTGTACCCTTTGCTTGTTTGACAAATTTATACTTTTGAATTGAGTTTTCTCCTCTTCTTCTTATGTCTCCTTTAATATGTCCAGCAAGCCTTGGCGATGTCCACCATTTAGTAACTTGAGTGGAATAAATCTTGTTGAAGCTTGGGGCACTTTAACTAAGATGAGTAGGGAAGTAACTGATCCCATGATCTTAACATCCATTTCAGCAGCCTTCTTCAGCACAGACTTCAGAGTTTTACCAAAGAGCTCCACTAATCCATCACTTTAAGGGTGGTAAATTAAAGTTGTTTAACTGTTGTATTATTCTGAACATAAATAGGGTTTCCTCATCTATATTTCTTTGGGAATTGATACCTTGAAGAAAAATAGCAGTAGCTCTTTGGCTATTGACTTAGCACAGGATTTTAGCAATGGGTACTGTTTCAGGAAACATAGGGGTATAGTCAATAATCACTACAGTGCATTGGTAGGAATTACTGGATTTTTCCAATGGACTTACAAGATCCATGGCTATTCGTATGAATGGAATTTAAATAATAGACATTAGACTCAGTGAACTTCTGAACCCAAGAGCCAGTGCCATCTTTTTCACTCTGGGAAGCTCACATTGTTTTTCATCACACAAGACCAATATAATCTATCTAAGATTCTAGCTTTGTTTTTTTTTTTCCATCCTTAATTGTCTTATAAAAAGATATCAATGTGCCAGCTTCTTCACAAGTGTTCCAAAAATTTTTCGAACTAACAGCTGGTGTGGCATTTCTTCTTTGTCTTTATTCATCCTGTACAGCAAATAATTCTTTTACTCAAAATATAGATATGGGATGGGTGCAATCATTTCATTTGTTCTCCTTTTACTCTGGCTATATTTTCTTTGCCCTGCTTAATAAATTGCCATCCCACTGTGTTTTCATAACATTTTTAATACTTATCTGCAAATCTCCCTTTGAATTTTCAATACCTATTCACTTCTTTTTATCAGAAGTTCATCATTTTAACTGTGTCCCAGTCTGCATTTGTCCTCTCCTGTCATTTTAGTAGGGGCATTTTAAAGACTGGGTATTCTTGACATTGTCTAAGGCTGCTGAGTATCTATACGTCCTTCTTCCCCTAATAGTTTCCACAGAGGTTTAAAATGCAGAAAGCCTTGACCTATTATGACATTGCTTGATAAATTAAGCACCAATGCCACAGGATCTAGTACTTTACACATCAGAGTTTGAATTTCTGCACCTTTAACATATATTACTTCTACTTTCCTCTTAGCATATATTTTTTATGTTTGCAAACATAAAGTTCCTTAATAAGCATGATAATGCTCTCAGAGTCTACTAGCCCTTTGAGTTTCTTTTCATCCAACAATACTGCAAATGTGACTAATCTATTAGTGGCATAGAAACAGTATGTGGTTGCTACTGTCCTAGCATTTACTTTATCACTTTCTATAGATACATTTTCATTATCACCATGCTTGCTAGAAATCATTTGTTTTTAGGTAAAACATTCCTAATCTAATTCTTAACAAGGTGTACTGTATTCACACATCTGAAACGGACTGTTTCAGTTGTTGTTAGTTTGTGTGTGTTTACAGGCATCCTCATGTTTTTGGTTACAAACTTAGGTTGCTCAATTTTAAATCTTACTTCATTGGCTATTAACATTTTAATTAATGCAATGAATGTATCAGTACTCTTAGGATCACTATAAATTATTTATATAAATTACTTCAGATTGCTCTTTGTATCTGCGGTGGTGGTGCTGCGGTAGCATTGTCGCCTCACAGCAAGACGTTGTGCCGTTCGATTCTCAGCTAGAGCGCCTTCTGTGTGGAGACATGCGTAAATGGGCGTACCTTCGTTGAAGGCTATGCGTCAGGGCCGGCAACTCAGCACGTAAAACTCTACTGCCAATCATTAGTGGACCGGAGTTCTGCTGTGGTGACCCCTAACCGGGAAAAGCCAAAAGACACAAACAAACTTCAGATCGCTCTTTGAACTTATCCACTACTAAAATACTTGCCTATTTACTTATACTGTTCATTCCTGATTCTAACCAGAAGCTCAAAATATGACAAATTACATTTGAACTTTTATCATTTTAATTGAATTAGATTCCCAGTTATGAAATTTCATGATTTGTGTTTTAGAAGACATACCAGTCTTCACTAGTAGTTCCTTTTTTAGTTTCTGATAGTCCATATAGTCAAAACCTTTGCTATCCACATAGGCTTTGAGTGCTTCTCCTGCAAGTTGTGAAGATAACATTTTACTCCAGTCAGACTGATTCCAATGCACCTGTGTAGAATATATCTTAAAAACAAAAAGATTTATTCTAATGTTATTATACCTGCTCAGCTTCCTTAATCAGAACCATAACTTGGGTGGAGCAAAGGGGGTGCTTCCCCTGGCACAAGCATTTGGGATTTATGATTGGCAGCTGCCTATGGGGCAAGAGTGCAATGTCAGCATTCATAAAAGTAGCTTTCAGTGAACCAGGAATTTTTTCTAATGTTAGGTGATTGTGGAGTTGGTATATACAAACTCAGGAATTTAGGAATCTCCTCCCATATGCTGGATTACTGGTAGGCTTGTCCTACTATAGAAAAAGCTTTCTTACAAGTTTACTGAATGTAGCTTTCAGTGAATTTACTTTGTGGTATCAGGATTCCAGAAATATCACTGGTAGATTCATCACAAACTCCGCATAATAATCAATTTCCAGATGTCAGCAAATAAGAGCTCTTCATCCTGTAGCACATTGACAAAGAGAGATTAAACTGTGGAGCTCTACTGTGTATAGGCATAAAGATTTATCAGCAGCAAAGTAATGATGTATTACACTAAATACTGGCATATGAGATCACATCATTACCAATGATAGAAATTCATTGATGGTCAGCAGACGATGCCCTAAATTTATAAAATAACAAAATACTATAAATCAGAGAAGTTATATGAAGCAATTATACAGTCAAATAAAAAGATGGCAGAAAAGGTTTTAATTGGAGTGAGTAACTTTGTAAAAAGAGGTATGAGGAGTTACATCTCACACAGCTACATGTGATATCTAACACAGTTACATAAATAGAAAGCATTAAAACACACAGTTACATAAACATAAAGTATTAATATTTAAACAATTACACTCTAATATACTGTTTAAACAGAAAGAACAAAGTGGTGGCTGGATGTTGACTGGTAGGTGACTGACACTCAGACCATCAAACTTGAATTATCATCAGAGCTAAACTAAGAGAAGAGCACGAAGATGAGTGCTGTGTTTTCCTCACTTTCATTCTTTTGTCTAAGTTTGTCTTATCTCAAAGGTAATATGTATATATGTATACATCTATATATATATATATATATACATATATATATATATATATATATATATATATATATACACACACACACACATATATGTGTGTGTGTGTGTGTGTGTGTGTGTGTGTGTGTGTGTGTGTTTTTAGGGGTATGGGGGACAAAGTTAATAATTTTTGTGTATGTTGTGTGACCTTGAAGGTGTCTTTACTGTGCTGTGCAACCTCACAAATCTTTAGATGTTTTGGGTTTGAATAATCATGTGTTGCTTAAACAATACACAATTATTCATAGTGGACCTCTGTAAAGGGTAACAAAATTCAATGGAATAAATGTAATTCTGTTGATAGCCACTATGGTTTAATGAAATAAGATATGAAAACTGCTTTTTAAAGCAAAGGAGAGATTCACTATGGTGCATTGTTCAATGAATGGTTTATGCTGCAGAATGGAAGTGCTTGTGATACCTGCAGAAAAAGGGACAGAACAAATTAAAATTTCAGAAAACACAGTTGTGACACTTAGAAAGGACCAGTCACTAAAATGATAAATAAGATTCGACAGTATCAGAAAAGGTAATGAACGTCAAAAAAAAATATTGCTTTTACATAGAGAAAATTGAAAGAAACAAATTAGTAAAAGTCATCTCTGAATACAACTGAAATAAGACTCTAATAAGACTCTAATATAGCAATAACCCACGCCTGGGTGTGGGTAATGCGGGATTTAACCACGGTTGGCGTGGTTTGGTCCCGAGGGCAAAGCCCGAGGGACCAAACAAAGACAACCGTGGTTAAATCCCGCATTACCCACACCCAGAAGTGGTTATTATATTAATGACATTATTTAAGAAAAGAAATAATTACTTTTCTTAAATAATGGCATTGTATAATGCCTCTTTGCTGCCCTTCTGCAGCTGTCTGGTATTCACGGCAGTTCTGATGTACCGCATGCCTACGCAGTACATCAGAGTTGTGGGCAAAAGCAACGGAGAACGAAGATCTCCATTGCTTTTACTGTTTCGCTATGTTAAATAGGTTTAACATAGCGAGACAGCTTTAAAATAAGCAATGGAGATCTCCGTTACTTATTTTAAAGCTGTCTCGCCATGTTAAACCCGTTTAATATAGCGAGACAGGTTTAAAAGAAAAGCAACGGAGATCGCAAGATCTCCTTGCTTTTTACACACTGTGTCGCTATGTTAAAGGAGTTTAACATAGCGAGACAGCTTTAAAAAAAGCAACGGAGATCTGCGTTGCTTTTTTTAAACCTGTGTCGCATGTTAAACTCTTTTAACATAGCGAGACAGTGTTTTATACTAACGGAAAAAGTCCGGGCGACCGGACCTTTTTCCGTTAGTATATTGAGGGATTTACAACGGGCATGCTGGTTGGGCTGGCCAATCAGCGTGCACGTTTTAGAGGAAGAATTGTATAATGTTAGATAATCTGAATACAAACATGGAGTATTACAATGAGAAATCCAGCTAACAGGACCCATTTCTGCATATCTCATTAAAATCAGTGTAGTAAACCTCTGAGCCACAATACGATTGTTTCAAAGCTGCTCAAAAGCAGCATTTAGCAGTACACAAAACAAAGTATACAAATAAATGTGCAAATCAGTAGACATGAAACAGTGAATGTAGCATCTGAGAATAATACGATGACATTGATTTGATTTGATTAATTGTAACAAATTTACCTCTCTAATGTCCTTTTACCATGAAAGGTACAGACTATCTAAAAAAATGAAGATCATTTGTGTTTAGAGGATAAGCCTTAAAATACACATGGACAGTAGTGGCTCTATCCAGTACCGAATGACATTGTGTGGTCAGATTCATATAATTGGCAGTAGAATTGTGAAGGTCACATGCAAATCTACTGCTATGTGATCTAAGGCAGAAACACCTGACCCAGCACCCTTCCCAGTGCTGTGAGCAGAAAAAATAATTTTCCAGATATGTACCAGCATGTCCCCAAGTCTTGCATCAACTCAGAAGGAAAGGAAACACTGACTCTTGTCTAAAAATTGAACCCAGGACCCCACACATTTTGAGCATGAATACAAAGTAAGCCTAAAACTAAGAAGCACTCATAGGAGTGCATTTCTACTGCTTGAAAGCATAAAGGTTACTCAATGATAATCAAGACTCTGTTACATTAAACATTGCGTGTAGGAGCTAGAGATGATTACCACAAGCAAACCACTAAGAATAATGGTAAACGTCTTAAAATGAAAAGACAGGCAGCAGATGGCACCCTACATTCATAAACTAAAATGTATGACTCAAGAGTGGTTGCTGGAAGAAAAAAATTAAAGAAATGCCATGTTGGTCCATTAACAGAAAACACAAAGACAATGGAATACAGATGTGATGTAATGTAGCAATAACCAATGACTGGGTGTGATATATTGAAGATTTACCCCCAGCTGGTGAGTTTTAATCACGAGGGCAAAGCCCAAGTGATTAAACAAAGGCAACCATGGGTAAATCTTTAATATATCATACCCAGGAGTTGGTTACTGCTATTATACAATGACATTATTTATGAAAAGATTACTTGCTTTTCTTAAATAATTTCAGTGTATAATGGTGCAGTGGTGTTCTTCCATGCTGTTTCGGGCTGTTTCTGTATCCTGTGGCTTTGTTAATACACTGCTCATGTGTATGGAGCTTGCATTCCATGCTTACACAGTACATCTGTGCTTTGAAAAGCAAGCAACGGAGATGGGAAGTTCTCCATTGCTTTTTTTCTTTTTCTTTTTAATAAAAGACACTGAAATTTGGGCATAGTTTAGAGGTATGCAAGAGAGGCAAAAATACAAGGAAAATCAGATACAATTCTTTAGTTTTGTATAACTTACCTGATTTTCCTTGTATTTCCTCTGCCCGCCATACCATCCTCTTGACCTCTTAGCTCAAGAAAACTGCAAAGCATTGGCATATATTAACAGAAGAAAGTCTGGTCAACCAGACTTTTTTCTGTTGGTATATGCTTAATTTACAACAGGAACGCTGGTTGAGCTGACCCATCAGCATGCACATTTTGAATGTTAATGACCTGTCATTGTATAATACCTTTTATTGAAAACACTCCTGATGAAAAGCTCATACCAGCTTGAAAGCTTGAATAATTACAAAAGCTATGTTGGTCCATTAAAAGCTATTATATCACATCAGTGTTCCACTGTGTTAGTGGTTGTTGGAGGCAACTATGCAGTTGAATACTTTCTCAAAAATTTCTTGAAAAAAAAAGGAAGATCTGGTTCTATAAAACAGGAAACTACACAAGTATATCTAACACACAGTATATAAGCTGCAAGTATTAAGAGCTGCAAACTTATACTCTAATTTGCCATATTAACAGACAGAACTAAGCAGTGGTTTGGCTACAAATCCAACAAAGTACAAGAGAATGAACACAAACAAATATTTGCTGATATTCCGTGATTTTCATGGAATAATATGTATAAATTTATTTAAATGGACACACTGAAGAGGACAGTTTCAATGTAGTCCAGTGTTTAATGAGAGTTTGGTCTTAGCAAATTAAACATTGCCATGATGATGATCAGAGTGCAAGAATAAAGATGTTGTTAATCTGTGATATAGACTCATACATTTCTCACAAGTCATACAAAAGAACATATCTGCAGTTCAAGCAACCCACATGTCAACAGTAAATCTTTGAATTCAATTGGCATTGGCCAAGAACTCACTAGTAACAGTTTGGCTTCATGACAAATAAAACACTTGACTTAAATTATGGTCTTGTGACATTAAGGAACTGGAAAGTCCCTTTAAATAACACTTTTCAGACTATAAAATTCATAAAACCTGATGGAATCAAACAAATGGGAAAGTGAAAGTAAACTGATATCTACTGCAAGGCAAAACGCTTAGCTATGACAGTTTCTATTCTCATATTTATAGTTATTTTGCCATAAAAACATAAACCAGCACAGCTGTAAATGTTCGTTGACCTTGATATGTTTTACAACAGATTTTCATTGTAGCATTTTACAGCACACACAGTAATTACGTAAACAATACTGAGAAATATTATGTTTTATCGGTAATTGGAGCCAAGACTTTGCCTATATTTTTTAGACTTTTAAGCTACTTGCTGACATTTATCCACCAATGTCAGCTAGAAAGGTTAATAAACATGTAATCATTAATACAAACAACTGATAACAGATTTCATTCAGATAAGCACATGGTATAGTTAGTATACTCAAATAGCCACATACTGTATAATATTTAGGTGTATCCATCACTCACATATTAACTTCTTATTAAGAGTTTATTCCTGAAATATATTACTAGCCTGCAATGAATATCAACATAAGTAGCAACTTTACAAGGGATCCTGTTAAATGAGGAGCCAGTTCAGATTAAAAAAAGCATTTAGTTAAAGCCTTTGTTCAGTGTGGAAATTTGCACAGGTGATCACTCTACAGAATATTTCACAAAACACCACCTGTCAAATGTCTTACTTTGATTATTTATAAAGAATATGGCTTAATAGGAAAAGAAAACAGGAAGGGCATAATAGAAAAAGCAAATCAGACATGGGATCAACCAAGAGGATGGCAAACATGACACATCTTACAAAAGGTTGAATGACAAATTCTAATTCACAGAAGCTCATTTCACAGAATCTCAACTACAAGTGCCAAGACATACCCTTTCAAAACAGGGAAAATCTCATTTCTGTTTTTGTTTTACCTTTGAATAGATTCTAAGTTAAATGGAATTATCCCTCAGGCTAAGAAATGTTCTTACTGATATTTGGTTGCTTGCATAATGATGTAACACAATCAGTGCTATGTTTTCTAGCATATTAAAACCATATTTTCTAGCATATTAAAACCATGCCTTTTTTAGGCAAGGCTCAAAAGATGAACCCACCTCCTTAGAAAACAAAAATGGAAAAAAATTAAGGGTAATGCTGCTCAACGCCAGAAGTGTAGATCTCAAGATGCAGGCTCTCGAAGCACTCCTCAGTATGGACAACATCGATGTCTGCGCAGTAACTGAAACCTGGTTCAAGGCTCCTGAGAGCACCCCAGCACTACCAGGCTTTACCTCGTATCATGCTTTTCGGCCCCAAAACCCAGGCCGAACCACAAAGGGAGGGGGAGTGTCCATATTCATCAAGGATACCCACACCTCCAGGTTAGTGGCAACTCATGAAGCATCAGAGACCATCCAGGTGCAACTAACCATAGGTAAAACTGCTATACAACTGGTTGCATGTTACAGACCACCCTCCCAATCTCAAGAACCCCATTCAGCCTTCCTGAAGACATTGGAAGATATGAATGTCTCACCAAATACCATCATATTGGGAGACTTCAACTACCCATAGACTGGGTGCACTATTCTAGCCCTAACACCCTAGCCCAAAGGTTCCTGGAATTCATAAACTCAAATGCAATGGAACAGCTAGTCACCTCTCCCACAAGGGGGGATAATATACTAGACCTGATCATCACAAACATGGGGACAAAATGCTCCACACTGGAAGTATTCCCCTCACTATTGAGATCTGACCACAAACTAATCACCCTGGATATACATATTCCACCTCCACCCCCAGCACAAAAGACTACAGTGAAAAACTTCTCAAAAGCCGACTTTACACTTCTTAAGACTGAGATGGTATCATTTAAGCCCACTGGGCCAATGGAAACCACATCCCACAATGCTGAATTCTACACAAATGCTTTCTACGGACATCTCCAAGAATTCATGGATCGTGCAATCCCAAATAAAACCAAGACCCTCTCCACCAAGGGAAAGCATCCTGTCTGGTGGGCCCCAGCCATAAACAAATTGTATAACAAAAGAAGGGAGCTACTGCAAGACAGAGCAAAATCCCATAAAGGGAAGGCATCTCTGATCAGCACTAGTAGAAAGCTACGTTCTCTCATAAAAACATCCAAGGCCAACTTTGAGAGAAAAATCGCCAAGGACGCTAAAGATAACCACAAGGCATTCTTCAGTTATGTTAGAAACCTGGGCAGAAACCCTCAGATATGCTCAGAGTTAGTACACAACGACAAAAAAATTTACAGAACCCACAGATATTGCCAACATTCTGGCAGACAGGTTCAGTGCAAATTTATCCCCTCCCTCACCCCCAAAAGAAGAAATACTTATCCCAGCTGAATGTAACCTCCCTGTCATCTCAGATGTCCAGGTGAGAGCCGCCCTCAGCAAAGCAAAAAACACAGCATCAATGGGACATGGTATCCCCGGCTGCATGATACGTGAACTCCAAGAGGAGCTAAACCCGCATATAAAAATGCTATTTAACCTTAGCCTTACTACAGGATATGTACCTGAACACTGGCGTACAACAACAGTGGTCCCACTCCACAAAGGAGGCTCTGCTACAGACCCCGGGAACTACCGCCCCATAAGCTTAACCAGCCTGGTCTGCAAAGCTATGGAAAGAATCATTATGGAACTCATAAACAATGACATTGGGGACCTACAGACACTTGATCCCACCCAGTTCGGCTTTGTAAAGGACAGATCCTGCCTTTTGAACCTGGTTGACTTTTTCAAAACAGTCACTAGAGCCATTGATGAGGGCAAAGCAGTCCATACAGCCTACCTGGACTTGGCTAAAGCCTTCGACACAATACCCCACTCAGGCATCATAGACAAGCTAAACAGCTTAAATGTAAATCCATATGTCACAAGATGGGTTGCAAACTGGCTAAAGAACAGAACCCATAAAGTCAAAATTGCGGGAGCCATGTCAGACTCAAAGCCAGTCACAAGTGGTGTCCCACAGGGCTCTGTCCTGGGACCCTTCTTGTTCAGCATTTACTTCTCAGATGTGAAAGCAAACATGGGAGGGCTGTGGCTGACAAAGTTCGCAGATGACTGCAAACTAGGCGCCATAGTCGATCCACCAGCTGACACATACATCCTACAGAAAGGCCTCACCGAAACAGACAAGTGGTGCCGGAATCATCGCCTTAAACTGAATGCCAAGAAATGTATAGTCATCCCCTTTGGGAAAAACAAAGTACCCACAAGTTATCATATAGACAGTAACCCACTGAATATGGAAAAAGTAATCAGAGACCTGGGGACCCAAGTCGATAGTGACCTCTCATTTGACACCCACGTTGCCAAAGTGGTTAGAAAGACTTTCTACCTTGCCCACCTTATCATGAAGGGGTTCACATCCAGATCAAAGGAGGTCATTGTACCCCTATACTCCTCCCTTATCAGGCCCATGATTGAGTACAATGCCCCATTTGGTATGTACCTCACCCGGCACTTACAACAGCTGGAGAGACCCCAGAAGTACCTCACCAAGAGGATCAAGGGTCTCCAACATATGTCATATGCTGCCAGGCTAAAGAAACTCCAGCTCTATTCAGTAGCATACCGCCTGCTCAGAGGTGATCTGTGCCTGAGGTACAAGGCCATGTCCAACCAGGAATTGATGGACATGCTCCACCTCAAAAAATCCAAATCCATTAGAACCACAAGAGCTAAAGATTTAAACCTCAGCACAAATATGAATAGAACATGCTGGAGGGACAGATTCATAACTCAGAGGCTTCCCATACTCTGGAACAGAATCCCAGTTCATGTTAGGCAGAGCCCCTCACTGACTCTCTTCAAGAGAAATCTTGACGAGTGGATGGGAGATTGTAGGTTTACCCCGGGGGTCATCCCTGTGTCACTACTAGACAGAGGCACAGTAAACTAATTTTAATAAGTAAGGGGGTCTTCAATGTGTCACTACTAGACAAAGGCTCAGTATTCTAAATTTATTCTGTACACTTTAGTACCACTACATGGGGTGGCGAAAGCCACATCACTAGGGCTAGGCTTACAAATGCCCCAGGGCAGATAGCCTAGTACTAAACTATGAAACTATGAAACTATATATGCCTGTAAGATATCAAGGAAGCAGGTTTGTAAGCTCACCTATACATTTGTTTTAGGCCCAAAAGCTTTCAAAAAAGTCTCCTTGAAAGTACCATCATATGTATACATTTGTACGCATGTATGTAATTAAGGATTCAATAAACTCATGCATGTAGATTTCCTAATTGAATCTAGAAGGCAGATGTACAGCTGTATAACAGCCTGAACAGCCTGAGTGAAACAACATATATATATATATATATATATATATATATATATATATATATACATACACACATATATATATATATATATATATATATATATATATATATATATATATATATACACACACACACATATATATATATATATATATATATATATATACATATATATATATATATATATATATATATATATATATATATATATATATATATATATATACATATATATATATATATATATATATATATATATATATATATATATAAATATATATATATAATATGGGTCTCCTTCTAATGACCAACGCCGATTCGCCGACAGTGAAATAACC
Source organism: Protopterus annectens (assembly GCF_019279795.1). NCBI lineage: Eukaryota > Metazoa > Chordata > Ceratodontiformes > Protopteridae > Protopterus > Protopterus annectens. The sequence continues at coordinate 1,279,664,953 of NC_056743.1, forward strand.
GACACTTAAACGACCGACAACGAGTTGACCGACACGCCGAATCCCGACAGACGGAAGACCGACAAGGGGAATGTGTAAGCGCGACCTGGTAAGTATGCGATAGCGAGGATTTAGGAGTAGGGAGCGGACAGGTAAGTGTGCAATACTCAGGGATGTAGGGTTAGGTGTGTGATAGGTGAGTGTGCGGTAGTGTCGGAGCTTGGGGTTGGGTGTGTAAGTGAGTTAGGGTTAGGGTGCAGGTAGGGAGAGTGTGCGGTAGTGTCGGAGCTTGGGGTTCGGAGTGTGTAAGTGAGTTAGGGTTAGGGTGCAGGTAGGGAGAGTGTGCGGTAGTGTCGGACCTTAGGGTTAGGGTTTGGGTTAGGGCTAGTGGATATGTGTTGTAGTGTACTGTGTTGTTTACGTGTAGTGTGTCGGTGTTATTGTGTTCGGTGTTTCGCGTTGTCGGGTTTGTGCGTTGTCGGTAGTGTCGGAGCTTGGGGTTCGGGGTGTGTAAGTGAGTTAGGGTTAGGGTGCAGGTAGGGAGAGTGTGCGGTAGTGTCGGACCTTAGGGTTAGGGTTTGGGTTAGGGCTAGTGGATATGTGTTGTAGTGTACTGTGTTGTTTACGTGTAGTGTGTCAGTGTTATTGTGTTCGGTGTTTCGCGTTGTCGGGTTTGTGCGTTGTCGGTTTTCTGGCGTCGGTGATTTCACTGTCGGCGAATCGGCGTTTCGGTCATTAGAAGTAGACCCATATATATATATACATATATATATATATATATATATATATATATATATATATATATATATTTACACACACAGACACACACACAAACACACACCAAAAGGCTTTTTTGGACTAACAAGAGAGTCTCATTCACCTTAAACAATTATAACACTATACAGATGGGATCTAAAATCTATCTATATAAGTTACTTCACACCTTGTATGTTCTACTCACTGTTTTCTGCAACCACTCTAGTTTAAAATTGATTGTCAGCACACCTTTGAGTAAGCAGTCACAGCAGTAGCAATAAAAAATGTTTAATGGTTAAGTACTTTTGTCTTTCAAAAAAGTAGACTTCTTCAGAACCATAACAGCTGCTCTGTTACTAAGCTGTTATATAATGTGACCTGCTTGATCATGTGATTTCTGAACAAACCACATAGAGCATTTAAAGGTACATGAACAAGAAAAATACATTGAATAGAAATATATTAGATTGAAAACAAATACATTGAATCCAGGGAATATTACGTAACAGATTCACATGTAAAAGTGCTAAATTGAAAAAATTAAGTGAAATGTGCATATATGGATCTATGTTGGATCTATGTTAGATGACTAAGTTCACAGAAACTCAAAATTTATACAGACAAGCGATATGATTGAGTTTTTGAAAACCTGAACATAAAAAAAGGAAAAAAAAACACAAAAGAATATTTTTTTTACATTTATGCAGGGGGAAAGCTCCCTTGCATCCTCTACCCCCTGCAAATTACATATACCAACTCCGAGACTGCACTACAGTGAAGAAAAGGGTACATTTCCCCATCATCACTATGCAGTGATCTCCATTCAAAAGCCTTGTCTTTTTAAAAACTCGATAATATGGTCTTGACCATATGAATTTTGAGTTTCTGAAAATTTGATCAACTGATAGGGATCCATATACCTATTTAAAACTGTATTCAAAATCACAATCTGGCAGTCTTAATTTTCAAATAACACCCAAGAGGCACATTATCATTGATACCCGGAGGGTAAGAGGCATGTAGTTTCAGCTGCAATAAAACTTCTTTAACTTCTATTATCTCCTCCCAGAGACCACTTCTTGGATTCAGGTTATTCGTTATAAAATAATAAAATTAAACTTTTTGAAACCAGTGCAGTTAATAGAGTTTTTGTGTGACAAAGGGAGATGCTGCCAGCACAGCTATCTGGAATTTTGCAAATAATTATATGTCACTTGTGAATATCAACATGATTTATATAATATGCTTGTGTTACAACTGTATTACAACTGTATGTCATGTGTATATCAGAATGCTGGTTCAAAAGTGTGTGTTGGAAAGGTTTTTGCAAAGTGCTGTTTAAAATGTAACAACAGTGTGCCCTGCTGAAAGTGAACAGAAATGTACATGCACTATTGTAATTGTTTAAATGCATATATTTTAACAGTGGAAACTGGAATACAGGAGGTTAAGTTCAGTGCAGCAAAACTTCAGAAAAAAATTGCTGAAATTAAATTACTTTATGGCAGCAAGAGGCACAGGTCTGTGCTGAGAAGCTTTCTTTATTGTCTTCTGAGTGAACTACTTACTACAATTGTTTTATGACATCCAGCATCTGACAAATATCTGAGATCTATATATTTTCAGAGGTTGATGTTAAGTACTGCTAGCTTCCAGCAGTGGGGGGTTAACCTAGGATAGAGTCAGATGACCAGAAATTATGTCATTCTGCAAGCTATCCCAGCAGTAATATTGAGATATTAATTTAAGAAGTCTCTTAATGAGACACAACATTCTGTATTCTGTCTTTGACCTGACAACTTGGAGATCCATTCACCACATCTGCCTTGCTCTTAAGTAAGTTAACTATGGTATAGTAATTCTCTTAGATACAGTTAGGAATATAGTGAAGCTTAGTTTAGATATTTTTCATTATTTATTTGAACCTGCCCTGCAATGTTGTTTTAAATATTTCCTGTGATTTGGAAGTCTGATGTCTCTCTGAATACATATTGACTTGTTCTTTTATTATTTATTATTAAATATATTTAAACATTTTATTGTGGCTGATCTGTGTAGAGATATTTAAGTTCTGAGATTAGCTGCATATTTATTTGGTGACACTGTGTAGGCCACTCCTAACAGCCTTGCTCTTGGTCAAACTACCGCCTGTATTAATAGTAACATTACACAGTAAGATTGGACACCCTTTATTAAGGGCCTTAAAGTAGCTGATAAGGAGTTGGCTGGTGGCAGTGATAACTACCTTATAGTCTGGGCAAAAATGGGCATAGCTAGTAAACCTGTGCCAGCCTTTCCCAGGTGTGTGTGTGTGTGTGTGTGTGTGTGTGTGTGTGTGTGTGTGTGTGCGTGCGTGTGTGTGTGTGTGTGTGTGTGTGTGTGTGTGTGTGTGTGTGTGTGTGTACATAAATCAATCCTCAGTGTGTGTGTCAGCTGCTTGGGCAGGGACACAAAGCACTGGCTTTACAGAGAGGGTGCTGGAGGTCTTGGCTTGACCACTCAGCTAGGATCTCAACTCTATAGTTGTGCCAGTGGAGAGTCTTACTGGGGATCTGGAGAAAGAGGGAGAAACCAGTCCCAGACTGACTGTGGTCTCTGTGTGCTCTTAATGAAAATTGCACTTGATGCAGACAGCTGCATCTGGAAATACTGTGTGTGTACTTGTCATTCTCTCAGTTGTATGTCAGCCACTGCTGCCAGTAGTGATGATTGAGGCTCCTTGATTACTGGTCCAGTGGTGGGTTGTCACAGTTTGTAGAAGACATCCTTAATATATTTTCTTATTGTATCATATGTGCTCAAGTATACATTTCCTTAATATCCTCTCTGTTTTTTTTTCCTACAGGAAAGGCCAAACAAGAGTGGCATAAAGCTCCATATACCACTCCCTTAGATCTACAGTGCTGTATCCACTGAGTTTAACTATGACTCATCCTAATTTAAAACTGTCACCCTGTATAACGTAGCTGCAAATGTTGCAACCATTATATCTTAATGTTCCCTTATTTTTCTTTTTCATGGGAACTATCTTTCCACAAGTTCTTAATATTTGCTCCTCTCCTGAAATGGATTCTTACTGTAGAGGGAAGAGATTTTCTCAAACTGTTGTCTACTTTAAACACTTTCCAATTCCTCCTTATAATATGTGTAACAATCCCACTATTAGTAGAGAAAGTAGTAATGAAATTGTCACAGTGTTTATTTGTGTTATGTGTTTCTACCATTGTATTAATATTGTCAGAGACTCCGAGAATGGGCTTACATGTACCTTTTTCTACTTGGCAAACACATATCCCAAATTTTTTTCTGTGAATGACTTTTGGTAGGTTTTGTCCATAAACATCTGCTTCAACTTAAAAATTTCCTGAAGCAATATATTTTCTTCTGAAATCATTTGCCTCAGCCTAACAAACTAGCCTTTAACTATACTCTTTTTTGTTATAAGGGTTGGCAGCTATTAAAAAATAAAAATATGTTTGACTAAGTGGATTTATGAAAATTGTGGAAGAGAATTTAACATTGATTTTCATTAACTTAGCATCCAGAAACTCTAAATAATCTGCATTAATATTATAGGCGAACCTTAAAAAGGATGCAGTACTTTGACAATGTGAGATATTGCCAGCTATGCTAGGAGAAGTAGGGCAGCAGAGGTGTAAAATATGCCAGCATAGCTAGCCGTAGTTTTGTAAAGAAAAGAATTATATGTCATTTGTATGGCAAACTGATTTGTACAGGTGCTTGTGTTGAAAATGTATTTGTAAAGTTGCATGTGTTAAAAAATCTACCTACAGTGGGTCCTACTAGACAGGAAAAGAAGTATACCTGTATGTCAGACTGTATAGTAACTATTGAAATTAATATATTGCAACAGAGGATACTGGAAGAGAAGAGGTTAATCTCAGTCCAGTTAACGTTGAAAATAGTTTGAAATTAAATTACCTGGAAGGCCATAAAGATTGTATCTTACAATTCTCAAAGCACTCAGAGACAAAAGACTGTACTAGGAAGCCTTTTGTATTGTCCTTGGAGGTGAAGTAATTGCTACTCTGGAATGGTGGAAGTCTGAAATAGTTTTATGACTTCCAGAAGCTGCAACAGATCCTAACAAAGCTCTATGTGTATGCATTATGGTACATATGTGCGAGATTCTGGTTCAGTTTCTAGTAATGGTGGTAGTATGGGAACCCAAGTCAGATGACCAGATGTATGTGATGTCATTCTGTAATCCAGGGCTAAAATGATATTTTAATAAGAGATGAGACTGAAGTCTCAGGGCAATCTGTTTTTGAAACCTGACAAGAAGGGCTCCTCACCTACTTCATTTTGCCTTCCTTTAGTAAGTAACCAGGGAATAGTAATTCTTTAGATCAGTGAGGAAAATATAATGAGATTTGTTAAGTACTGTTTTTCTGCATCTGTGTGAATCTATCCATTTGTGTTATTTTTAATATTTCTTGTGATTGAAACTCTGGTATTTATTGTAAATAGATATTTAGTATTTCATGTTATTTTATTATATTCTTTTATTATTTATTATTAAATATATTTAAACCTTTCATTGTGGCCCATCTTTTAGAGAATAATTTAACCTTTGAGAGTATGTATATTTATTTAGTGACACTGTGGGCACTCCTGAAAGCCTTACTGCACTGTCAAACACCACCATTTGTATTAATATTAATTTTACTCAGTATAATTAGGTACCCTTGTAAGAGCCTTAGAGTAGTTGGCTTTGGAGTTTCTGGTAGCAGTAACTACCTTATACTCTGGGCAAAGGGTAGAAGAACGAGTAAATCTGTGCCAGTCTTTCCCGGGCATGTGTGTGTGTGTGTGTGTGTGTGTGTGTGTGTGTGTGTGTGCAAATCAAATCTCAAAGAATATTTGTGTGTCAGCTGCTTGGAGCAGGGACACAGAGCACTGGTTTGACAGAGAGTTGGCCTGGAGAGAGCGAGGGAAACCCAGCCCCCGGACTGAGTGTGTTCCCTGTGTGCTGCTAAGAGAAATTGTGCTTGATGCAGAGAGCTGCATCTGGAAATACTGTGTGTATCTATTTTGTTCCAACTGAATGTCCCTCACAGGTGTCATTGGTGAGGATTAAGGCTCCTTGATTACTGGCCCAAAGGAGGAGACATCAAAAGTACTATTAAGGAAGTCTATAAATTCTTTTAAGCCAATTTCAGTGCCAGACCAAAACAATCAGACGCATCAAGTTATTTCCTATATACAACAAAAGAAAAGAAAACAAACTATTTTAACATTTTTCCATTTAAATACAACATACATCACATATATTTCCTTTGCTACTATCATCAGTCAAGCATTACAAGAAATTGTTGAATTCCTGCCTTCCCTTAAACCTCCCTCCTACTCCTGGTCATTATTATGCCTCTATTGTTCCCACAATTTCCATTTACTTCTATGTAATTTGCTCCTCCCCTTTTCTACAAATCCCTCTTCCAGTTATTCTATCTTATTTGTAATATTCAATACCACAAATACAGTAGGTGTAGACTTTGATTTCCATTTTCTAGTAATTGCTTTTTTGGGCAGCCAACAGAATTCATCGTAATAAGGACTTAATATGTTTTGGGAATTCAGATTCTGTATCCCAGCTCAAAAGTATAATTTCCTTACTTACTGCCATTTGACCACCCAATATTTCCGATACAGTACTCTGTAAGAAATGTGATGAACTTGTTGGATTTTAAATTTGATCTTTTCTTTTTTCTTTTGGTCGCTATAACACAGTATTAAAAGTGAATATTCTAATTAATTATTTATTTTGACTCATATTTCTTGGTCGCTGATTATTTGATCTAGTTTATTGAAGTTTTTCATAATTTTTAAAATTTGCCAACTCATTACACTTCCAAAACATATGTTTCTAGTCACCTCTTTCATTTCCATCACACCTCCAACATTTGCTATCTGAGGAAAAATTCTTTGAAGTATACTTGGGATTTTAAACTACCTATGCAAACACTTTCAAGCAAAGATGGACTTTATTTTGTAATTGGGAGTCATACATATATCTTCCCATTGTTTTCTTGTAAATTGTTTTTCCAATCACTCTTCCCAAATTGTTCTAACCTTCTCTGATTTATTCTTATGGCTATCATGCAATATTTTAAATGCCTTACTAATTCGCTCTTTATTAACAGCTGCTTTTATTCTATATTCTCTAAAAACTCTACCACAGCAGGTCTTTCACTTAAAATTCCCCTATCCATTTCTCTCTGACTGTACTCTGGTCTCGTTCCACTTTATTACCTTTCCTGCTTGTGTTATTTGCTCCCACTATATTGGTTCTTTTTCCAGGTTTCTCTAACAAATTCCGCCCCATGCCTATTTGCTGTACCCTTACTTGCAGTCATCCCTATTGGCAAAAATCTCCTTTCCCCATTCTTGTATTGGCTTAGCTCTTAGAATACTTTCTGCTACTTTATGAATATAAAATTCTGCATGGTTTCTATTATTCTCCTTAAAGATCTGCATCCAAAATCCCACACTCTCTTTATTTGTTAAACTTCCCCATTGCTTCATCATAATATCATCCATTTCCAGTATCAATTATATGCTTAGATTATGTATATGAGCCTTAACTGTGCAGCTTTAAAATATACCTTCATATCAGGTAAACCTAAACCAACTTGCTTTATTCAAAGGATCAACTTATCCAACTTAACTTTCATCCTCCTTCCCTCCCAGATAAATTATTAATTATTGTCCATTCACAACATGTCTGGTTGATGAAAGTTTACCTGATTATGGAAGACTAAAGGGTGTAAAAACATTTTCACTGCTTGTATCTTACTATCCATATCCATAAATAAGAATTTCCAGTTTCTCAATTTGTGTTATCTTTTGTTTAGTCTCTTATTGGATATCTTTAGCTGCCATAACAGAAGCCATTTTAATCCATTCTCCTAAATAGTTCATCTTATCATGTTCCCATAAACTTGGGTATTACTGAAACAATTTGTATGTGGGTAAATAATTTATGACTATAGCTTTTATTTTATCTTCATTAATTTTATATTCTGAAAATACTTGAAACTGTCTCAAAATGTTCCATAACACTAAAATTTCCTTTCCTGGATTTATCAGGTAGAAAATAATATTATCTGTAAATAAAGCCAACTTTTCTTCGTTACTATACCAATTATATCCTTGTATTTCTGAGTTCCTTATTTTCTTTGTCAATGGCTCTAAATATAAAGCTTTTTCCCCTTTGTTATTATAAATAACAAAGGGAAAAAAGAGGATACCTCTATCTGGTTCTTCTGTTCAAACACAGCTTATCTGAGAGGAATTCTACCACTTTAGTTTTTGCCTCCGATCCTTCATATATCATCCTAATTAAATTTATTATTGTATTAGGGAATACAAATGCTTCAAATGCCCTACTAATAAGATCCCAGCTTACTTAGTCAAAAGCCTTTTCTGCATCAAGACCCACCAACAACAGAGGTATTTTCTTATATTCTGCTTCTCTCTGGATCATCATTGTTCTGTTAGCAATGTCAAATATTTACCACCCCTCCACAGAACCACACTGATCCATATCAATCAAGTTTGGGAACACCTTTGCTATTCTTTTAGGTAGTAGAGGCATAAGCCCTTTAGGTCAGAAGGGTCTTTGCCATCCTTAGGCAACACAGCCACCACAGCTTTCTTCCAAGATGTTGGTTCTTCTCCTCCTTTTAAAATAATGTTAAACAAAATCTTCCAGATATTTATTACTTTCTTCCTTCCTAATTTCCAGATTTTCACAGGAATACCATCTGTTCCTGGATACTTTCCTGAAGATTGATTATACACCACTGTTTTATCTCATCACTTTATTTTAACTATTAGTTGTTGAGTCTTGTCTACCTCTAATCTTGGCATAATTAAGTCTTCCATAAATATTTTTATTTGTACTCTTTCTTGATTTCCACATTTCTCTGCTTTATGCAAATGTACACAAAATTTCTAGAATATTTCAAAAACCTCTGTAGGATCTCTGGTTATTTTTTTATTTTTATTTTTTTGTTATAGGTTCCCTAAGATTAGCAACAACCCTTTCAAAGTTCTATTGCCTAAGTCATTGTACTAAACGTTTTTGTGTTCTGGAGTTATTATAAAAAATAGTTGCTTGACTGCACTCTTTCTAAACTCCCTTATTTTCATTTTAGCACTCTGCATTTGCTCCTCCTTTTGTTTGTGAGATTCCCCTTATTCTGCAATACTTTAAATTTGTCAGTCCCTCTAAGTAATTTCTGTTACTTCTGAAGATATTTCTATTTTCGCTAATAACTCTTGAATAATTTCCACTACCCATTCCCTAGGTTCCTCTTTTTTTAACAGGTAGGTGGGAAAGCACCAGTGTTTTCTTTTACTTCATTAGCCTGCATCTTTATTTTAGCTTTCATTAGTGCATGATAAGAAGTAGTTATTGGATGTGTGTGTGTCAAAGCATTCAATTAAATGTACATGTTCCTGTGAAATATGATTTCTATTTATTCTAGTCCAGTTATTATACCCTGGGGAATAATATAAAAATTCTGTTTGAGCTCCTGCTACTGAATTCACATCTTCCTTATCAAATATTTCCATAAATGTCTTCAGAAATCTACCATTTGTTGTTACATTGACCCTTCTAGGTCCCCCTGATACATCCTCACTATTGCAAATCAAATTCCAGACCCCACCGATACATAATATCCCTTGCTGAAAGCTGATTCCATACATCCATCCATAATCCCAATCCCTTTTCCCCATTATTTCTCCCCAAATTTTCTTAAGCTCCATAATAGCAATTTTGGTGCAATATAAACACTTGCCATTGCAATCCTATTCCCATGCCAATAGCCCCTTACTACCACAACTATACAATTTTTATCTTTTTTTCCTCATCTATGACTATTGGAACCTCTCTAGCAATTAGTATAATTACTCCCCTTCTCCCCTGTCCCTGATATTCAGCTGAATATCCATTCTGAAATCCTCTCTTTGTCAAATTCATATGCTGATTTCTTTCCAAATGTGTCTCCTGCAGCATTGCTATTTGCACTCTGCATTTCTTAATATAATTCAATACTCTTTTATTTTTATCTGTACCTGTAAAGCCATTCATATTTCAGGATAATGTGGACACCATAGACTGCATGATAAAAAGCTATTGTTCCCACCTATTGTGCATGACAGTTTTTTTTTCTGAATGTGTATTTTCAGTTTTAGTGTTACATGTATATAATAATGTTTGGCAGGTTGATCTTTGCTACGGCTGTTTCTTTTCATCTCCATTTGAACCTATGTCATATTTTTTCAAGATTTTAATAAAAACCCTCAAACAAAAACTAAATAGAAAACACACCCATCCTCTATTAACTTCAAACATACAAAACTGTGTACATCTTCAAAACATGTTGTTTAACACTCCAGAATGGAACAATTGTTGTAAATTAATGGCTGCACCTACAGGCATTATTCTAACCTAAAATTAAGGTTACCCATGCTAAAGCACATGCTACAGCCTGTGCTCCCAAATACACCAATTGCTGTCTGTTTTTTTTTTTCTTATCTCTCTTCATATCCCAGATATGAGAAACAGCTTTTATGGTTTCAGAAAACAGTTCCTTTCAGCCTTAAGAAACACTGCACTGACTATCTTTAAATAAAACAAAATTGTACACTTTTCTATTAAGTGCATTAAAGTACTAAGGCTACTAGGAAGTTGTTACATCGTATTCACTTCCCATAATTTCATCTTATTGTTTTAACTGAACTGCTTGCCACTGTACCTTTAAATTTTGCATTTCCCTCAGCATGAATACTCAGAATTCTCAAGATTAACTGCTTGGACCTGCAGACAGTTTGCTTCCATGGAAATGTACTCAAGAATGATTTTTGCAAATTTTACCCAGAAAAAAAATACAAAGCTGCCCTCAGCTGCAGACATCCAACTCCACTGAACATTTACCAGTGGAAAACAAATAAGCTAATATCTTTGAAGTTGTAAGAAGCTTAGCATTTTCATGCCTTTCTTATTTTTAAAGCTTACATGCTTACAAAAACAACTGTTTACAGCTTAGGCCAAAGGAAGTAATCTAGCCATGCACCCTTGTAAAATAAAAAGAGAAAATATTCTAATTCTACATATAATATAATCAGTGCACTTTTGCACCCCACCCTACCCCAGCAGCCCAATATCACAGCAGATGAACATTAAAGTTGCTTTTGTCCAGCCTATTTTCTTTTGCTTTACTGTAAAACCTATATTTCTTACAACTAAAAATGTACTTGTTTACTTTAATATCTTTAACACATACACCAGTTACTGAAAAGATGCCCCCCACATTTAAAATATCCCTGACTACACACTACATAAAACTGTTGTACTGTATATAACATGCAGTTTATATCATGAAATGTTATACACAAATACTAATAAGAACAAAATTTGTTTTACTTATACTTAGTTCCCCCTTTTAGTGTCCTTCTAAACATTAATGATATAAAGTGGGGTATATGCTTTATAAGCCACCCACAAATGTAACAATTTCAACATATTACAGGGTTTTCAGCTACTTTTTATCTTGTAAAACCATATTTCACAATGTGATAAGATGCTTAATAATCTAATCTTCCATTTCTTGACTAATTTTAGAATTGCTGGTCATCTTCCTGTTCATCTTCATCTCCCAACACCAGACTCTAGTTCAAGTCCAAGGTACTGTTTATTATTCTAGTAAACTCCTATGCTTTTTTCTGTTTCTCGAGCATTTTCTTTTGGAACACTGGAAAAGGTTTCACTGGCAAAGTCTCTCTATGAACCTTACTGTCAGAAGAATGAGAAGCAGAGTCCCCTTGTGCTTGCTGACTCACCTTTTTGTCAGATAAACTTTCTTATTTCCTCCTTAGCCTGTTCTGCATCAAAATGACTTTGATCCTCCAGTAAAAATACTTTGAAGACAGCTGGATATAGCAGCTTGAATCTTCTGCCTGCCTCTTGACATTCCCTGACTGCAGGGATACACTTGCTTCTCTTCTGTCTGGTGTACAGTGAATAATCTTTTTCTACAAATACTCTACTGTCTCCAATTTTTAATACTTTGCTCTTCTGCCACAATTTTGTCAGGATTAAATCTTTCTGCTGTTATGACTGCATCTTTACTAATATAGGTCTTGACTGGAACACCAGTCTGGTTGCTTATTTGTGCTTTCATAAAAGGAATACAGTCTGTTCTGTCTAGTTTCTCTGGTACAGCAGAAAATCTCAGGTATTCTCAGTGCACTCTGTCTTCTAACTGTACTATTTTTAACAGTTATTCTTGAGAAACCTCATATTCATCCAACCTTTTTGTCATGTCAACCTCTGATTTTTGCAGTTTTATCAGTTCATCTGAATGGCTAGTTAAAGCTTCTATTTTTCCAGCCTTGTTTGAAATTATATACTCCTTCAATATTTAATTTATTTTATTCACTTTTAAGTACATTTGGTTTATTTTCTCCTCCAAATTACTGAAAGCCATCGCTAGAGCCAGAGCTGAAGCTTGAACTTTGTTTTTGCTGAACATCTGTAAAATTCTTCCCAGACAATGTTTTCCCTTCACCTTTTCTGGTTGATCTTCTTTCAGGTTTTCCAAATTTCTTTTTTGCTGGCATCCAGGCAGTGTATTTACTAGCCAGTAACTGAATTTTACCAAAAACATTTTCAATGGCATTCATTTTCCCATTTTCTCATTTTACACTAGAAAGGTTGAAGTTACGCTGTTCATCAGTGCACGTCTATTGTGGAAGTCCCATAATACACCTTTCTTTGAAATCTGAAACAGAACTGAAGATGCTTATTAGCCTGCAGCTGTCAGCCAAAAGTCATTTTCCTACCCTTTATGTCTGGACTACAGGGTATCCTTTATGCTATTTAGGACTTTACCAAACATGATGACTGCTGAAACAGGTATGTTAGAGGTCATGTTAGGGATAATGTCTACACTCTTAGCCCCCTTGTTACAATATGAAAATTTCCAATCCTTTATTGTTTTTTGTGATTATGGGAAAATGGTCCCTCATTTCTATGTGAAGGGTAGATGTTATATCAGATATTGCTATTGCTAGCCCCAAAATAGCCACAAATTAGTTTAAGTATCTCTCTATTCCTTTTCTACTCTTTGTTTGTTACAAAATACTTGCTTGCTATACTATATTACTCTTATTGGACAGTGTTACCTTCCTTTGACTATCTTATTTTCTTTCTCTCATTTATTCTTTTTCCCAGTCCTCAATTTTAGCACTTCATAGATTCATTTTTACTAGGCTAATGACCTGAGGGCCTTTCTAAGCCTAGCCAAATCAAGTTTTTCCAACAGAATAATGATATTCTGTATCTAAACAGGACATTGATGGCTAGGCATTTATATACTACCTCTGCCCATAAGGGACATGGGTGCCAGGCTCAGTATATATTTCCTATTCCCCATCCACTGGTCTAGGTTATGCTTAAAACTGGGTAATAGACAAACTAAGATAAGATGAAATACCATATAATTGTTTTCTTTTTTTTAATGTATTTCTCAAGGTGGATAACTTTTCCTTTTTCCACTTCTTTCCTGTAAGTCTCTTTGCAAAAGGTAGGAGTTTCAAACCTACTATTCATTTATGTATGTATTTATTTACTTTTATAAAACACAATTTTGTACATGTAATGATCCTCAAAATACTGAACTACCTTAAATGCACCCAGGTCCCCTCATGCCAGCAAACAGCAATTTGCATAATATGCAACACCAGATTCTTAAATTCACAGTAATACTTGGTAATATGGTTGATATGTGAATATAGTCAAGGCCACTTCTGCCAACTTCATCTAGAAGAATGCATTTCTTTTGATCCACCAAGCAATATGTTATCATCAGATCCAGGGCTGCCAATCAGTGTGAGTCTCACTGACTGACCAATCCGCTGAATAAAGTAAATTTGACAATAACTCTCAGCAATGAGGGGAATGTGTTTTCATCAGCATATGTTCTTGTGGTCCCTGATTATAGCCTACATTTTTGTGGGCCTTTGCTGTGTTCGGATTTTCCTTTCTTACATGTAATGGCTGGGTGGCTTCCTCAGTGATGAGAGGTTTCATTGATTTTATTCACTCAGGGAGCTAGCCAGTTAATGAAATGTACATCAATCACCATCCCATATGTTCACCACTAGTGGGTTCAGATGCTACATGTGTTGGTCTAAAATGTTTATAGACTACTCAAGTTTATATTGATAGTATTTTCAATAGTCTTTCATCTCATTTTATGAATATTTCAGTCTTCAGCCATCAGCAAATTCTTGGTAAGAAAAGGTTTAAGGTATTACACAGTGAAGATTCTAGCTTTGCTGAATAAGAATATAAAGATACTGTTACATATGAGTCACCATTCAAAAGCAGATCATGCTGCATCTGTTTGCTTACCTTTCTGCCAGTTCACACCGTGCTGTGTTCACTCTTCCAGTGAGGAAATTATATCTGCAAGTAAATAAGTAATCCTAGACATATTTTATGACATTTGATGAACTTGACATAAATAAAAAGCGCATATAAAACAAGCAAGCTCACTGTATTCTCTCTCTCTGTTGAAATATCCAACAACAGGAAGTTGAACCCCAGAAGCCCTTTCTATGATGGAGTGAAATGATTCCACATTTTTTTGAGCTTTTAAAACATTTTAAACTGACTTTTATTGTTTGAACAAGTGAGGGACCTCTAACTTACATGGAGATTCAGAAACAGCCCTACCACTGGTGGTAACAGCTGCAGCCAAAAGGGACTGAGATGACAGACTGTCTCTGATGTACCCTTTTAGACTTTTCCTGTCTCACATACATCATGGATGATTACAGTCAGTCTATAATGCCAAACATTAGATTTTCATTCTTCTTACTGTTCATAAAGTGCATCATGATGTAGATCTGTTTGTTGCTCTATTAACTTTTTACATTAAGTCCAAGCAACATAAAATTCTCCTTGGTGTTATCTAGTGATGTTATGTTGTCCTATCTCGCCTTCATTCTTACAGTGATGGGGCTCCGACTCGGGCGAATACAAAGCTGAAAGACTCAAACTTGGCTCGTGGCAAGTAGGTATCCCAAAATGCAGTGGTGTAACTCCCCAGATCTCGTTTGCTGCTTTACGAGGTTGGATGCGCTCTTCTTGGCCGTGGCTAAGTTGTGAAAATTTTTTCTACTTATTACCTTATTAGAACCTTTAATCTTTTTCTATATTAGAGTGGATGTTTTTTCTTGTATTGTAGTTTAGACATAGCTAGTATATCCAGATTGCTATTATTCCCTTTGGTGCTGCTTTAGGCCATCGTTTTCATAGGCCTTGCTATATCCCTGGTAGTGGTGGTTGTTGTTGTGTCTTGTTGTATAGATTAAGAGCAGCTCGTTCAAGTTAGAGAGCTCTTTGCCCATTTTAGTTAGAGGTCTTGCAGTTGGTGTGTTGTTTTCTGGAATTTAAGGCCGTTTTACTTAGAGGCCCTATTTTTTCCCCTGTTTATCTGTCTCCTCAGTGTTTTCCTGTAGTTAACTTTATATAGTAGTTTAGTAATCTCTTCTTGTTATACTGTGGTCTTTGTCATTATCATGTCCAAAGACCCAAAGGAGAGGGAACATAAGCCTTCGAGCTTCAAAAAATGCCAGAAGTGTTTACAAAAAATGTCTATTACTTATGGTCATGTCATATGTGTGTATTGCCTTTGAGCTATTCATTTACAAGAGGATTGTACATTCTGTCATTCCTTCAGTGCCAGGGTTTTACAAGAAAGGAGAAATAAATTGATCCTTAAGGGGCTCTTAAAGCCAACTTTTGAGGAAGCTATCCACGGTTCTTCTTCCTCTTCTTCTTCTCCTTCTTCTAAAAAGGACAAACCTCAAAAGAGACAATCACCTGCTACATTGGCTCAGTCGGAGCCGTCAGTCAAATTACCAAAAATTTCTAAGGCTACTATCTCCTCGGTTCCACAGTCCTCGGAGCCATCAGAGGTTATATTGATTGAAAGGCCTGGTTCTTCGGCTCCAAAGTCTTTGGAGCTGCAAGATACCTCTTCTCGGAGCCAGTACATGGATATTTCACCAGTTTCTCCTACACAGAGATCTCCCATTTTGCACAGGCCTCATTCTCCATCTCTATCCTCCAGGTCCACCAGGAGCTTATCTGATGATGATGTGGAGTGGGTGGTACGCAGACTCTTGAAATCACTGGCGCTAACATAATTATTTTCGTCTCCGACCCATTTTGTCCTGGAACCTACTAAACCAATTGTACCCACTGTTGTTCCTCCTCTGAGCCAAGCTGGACCTTCGGAGCCGGAGTGCTTGGTACCACTTACTGTGGATCCATCGATTTTGAGACACCTTTTGGTGATCATGAAGCTGACTTCAGCTCTGACACTCTTGGCTCTGTCTGGAGAATCTGGGAGCCAGGGTACCCCGGTCGGCCCCGAGGGGGATTCTCAGCCCCGATCATCTTCACTGCTGAGCCTACCCCTTGGAGCATCGGCCCGGGTTAGCTCAGCTCCTATGTCGGCTTAGGGTCCAATCTTGCTGGTTCTGGTGGCTTCCTCTGTCTTCTCTGAGCTGAGGGAGTCTTCAGAGCCAGTGGAATCCACCTTTGAGCTGATGAGGAGTGTGTTGTCTGCCCCTACAGCTCCTCATAAGGATACCAGTAGTCGGCCCCCTAAGACACCAGCTACTGTCTCGGCACCACCCATTCCACAGGACAGCAGAGATCCAGAGTCTCAGGATCCCCCATTGGGCTAACCCCACTCCTCTGAGGCCTACCCAGAATACCTTTCTGAGGAGCCGCCTTGGAAGAGAACTTGCAAGAGGAAGCATGTAGACTTTCCAGATGAGTCCATCACTTCAGACACTGACCTTGAGGAGTCAGAAGGGTCCCCACGGTCATCCTCTGATGATATCTCATTTGCAGATATTCTAGAGATCCTGAAGCAGAGAGGCGGCTGGCAGACCACCACCCCTTTTGATGAGGAGTCAGTGTACCTGAAGGCTTTTGGATATCAACCTTCAGCCTCCTGGGTGTCTCCACCTTTTGATGAGCTAATAGACTTGGTCAGGCGAAAGGCGTGGGAGTCACCTGACACAATGGAATCAGTCCCTTGGAGGCCAAACAAATTCTTATCAGCTCCTTCAGGAAAGGATTTCCTCACTAAGGAGGTACCTGTAGATGCTATGGTGGTGGCAGCGGCCACCAAGAAGGAACTTTCAGAGACATCCTCATCTGATCATCCTCAGAATAAAGACTATCAAACGATGGACAGATATGGGAAGCGTGTCTTTTCATCAGTGACCTTTACTCTTCGATCGCTGAACTACCTCACTCATTTCACAAGGCTACAGAGAAATCTCCTGAAAGAATCTAGGAGATACACTACAAGGTACATTGGCTGTGGGGGAGAATGAGAAGGTCTCCTCCCAGCTATCCACCTTAAATTCCATCATCAACTCCTCCATGAGGCTGATCTCCTACGCAGCTGATGGAGTGAGCAGGGCAGCGGGTTCTGGAGTTTCCCTTAGGAGACACTCCTGGATGCACTTGTGAAATTTTACGGAGCCCTTTATGTTCACTTTTACTAATGCCCCTTTTGACGGTTCCTCACTCTTTGGACTCAAAGTAAAAGAAACTCTCACCCGATGCGAGCAGGAAGGAAAAACTCTTTTTGCCATTGGAGTATGTTTTTCCGTGCCTTCAAGACCTTATCCTAAAGGTTCATAGGTTCATAGGTAGGCACTAGGCTATAGGCCCTGGAGCCTATACAAGCCCAGCCAAAAAGGTACCCTGTCTTTTGCCAGCCAAGAAAATTATTTTCCTGTGCCACTGTCAAGCAGAGCCACAGAGGTGATCCTCGGGGTGTATTTCTTATTTCCCATCCAATCATCAAGATTTTTCTTGAAGAGTGCTAATGAGGAGCTTTGTTTGATATAGATAGGTAGTTTATTCCAGAGTATGGGAAGTCTCTGGGACAGGAATCTATCCCTCTGGCATGTTCTGTTTATTGTGGTGACAAGGTTTAGGTCCCTAGAGCGTGTAGCTTGGAGTGATTGGGATTTCTTTCAGTGGAGCATGCCCAACAGCTCTGGGTTTGACATAGCTTTGTATGTTAGGCAGAGATCACCTCTGAGTAGGCAATATGCGACAGAGTCAGAAGAGTGGGAAAATGTGGTTCAAAAGATCCCAGAGAGTTTTCCAGGATGCATGGGGTGATTCCTTCCCCAGGGGCAGAGGGGGAGGTAACAATGGTAGACACCACCCTAGAGGCAGAGGGGGCCCACAGAACCAGGGTGACCATGATTCTGTTTGTGGATGCCCTTATCAGCGTTCCTGAAAGGAGGCCCGACTGCTCTGCTCTGGAGGCAGTCAGGGGACATTTATCTATGTACCCAGAAGCCTGGCAAACTATCACAAGAGACAAGTGGGTACTAAGAATAATATCCAGAGGATATTCCATTCCCTTTTTCTGATCCTGTTCCACAGACCAGAACAATCCCAAATGTTCCACCCAATCTAAGGGAGCAAGCAACTATAGAGATTCAAAAGTTGCTGCACAAAAGAGTCATCCAAGAAGTCCCTGCAGACCAAATAGGATTCAGAACTTACTCAAGATTCTTTTTGGTGCCAGAAAGAACAGGGGACGCAAGACTCATATTAGACCTAAGCAAATTAAATGAATCTGTCAAGAAGTCAAAGTTCCAAATGGTGACACTGCAGTCTATACTTCCCTTTTTAGGGAAGGACAATTGGATGTGTTCCATAGACCTTCAAGATTCTTACTACCACATAAAAATGGACACGGCCTCGAGAAGGTACTTACGCTTCTGGCTGGGAGCCAGTCATTATTAGTTACGAGCTCTGTCCTTTGGTCTCACTACAGCCCCCAGAGTGTTCACCAAATGCATGGGAGTAATCATGGCTCACCTGAGGGGTCTAGGATTCCAAGTGTTTCCCTATCTAGATGACTGGCTCCTATCTGCCACCACCAAGCATTTACTCCAACAAGCCAGGGATCTGACTTTGGAAATTTACACTCGGTTGGGTATTACAGTCAACTTTCAAAAGTCTATCTTGTTGTCCTGTCAACATATTACATTTATAGGTGCAGATCTAGACACCACTTCTATGGTAGCAAATCTTCCAACAGACAGAGTTTCAGCACTCAGACAACAGATACTTCATCTTCTTCCCAAGTCCAAGGTGAAAGCAAAGATAGTTCTAAGATTATTAGGGACAATGGCTTCCACAATAAAACTGGTTCCCCTTGCCAGAATGCACATGAGGATCCTTCAATGGCTGTTGTTCTCCCAATGGTCACTTCAAGAGCTTCCTATGTCTCACCTTATCAGGATAATAGAAACATGCAAAAACGACTTAAGATAGTGGATACACTCCAGCCATGTGACCATAGGGAGGCCCTTTGTTCCACAACAACCCTTAGCTGTGGTGACCACGGACGCTTCCCAGACAGGGATTATCTGGGGAGAACAGCCCAAGGTATATGGCAAGAACACAAGGCTCAGTTGCATATAAATGTCTTAGAGATGAGAGCAGTGCTTCTTGTGTTGCAAGCACTTCACGACTCCCTCCCTCTAGGGACAATTGTGATACAGTCAGACAATATATCTGTGGTTTGGTACATAAACAAGCAGGGGGGAAACCAGACCTTACCCTCTTTGTCATGAGGCCCGGAGAGTTTGGCAATGGACAGTTTCTTCCCAGCACTTTCTAATAGCAATGCACATTTCGGGGAAGTCCAACGTGATAGCAGACAAGCTGAGCAGGGCAATTTTAATGCCTCACAAGTGGTCTCTCAATCAGAAGGTAGCGGAAAGGATTTTCCGAATATGGGGTCTGCCTTACTGCGATCTTTCTTCCACTCTCATGAATGCCAAGTGCAGCAACTATTTTACCGTAATCCCCCCTCTGGGGGAGACATGGAGTGATGCACTTACTCACGATTGGCCCTCGGGACTTCTATATACCTTTCCTCCATTTCCTCTCATAGCCAGAGTCATTCAGAAAGCACAGTCCTTGGGAAGCAGGATGATTCTCATTGCTCCTTACTGGCCTCGTCAAGTTTGGCTTTGGCCTCATCTTCAGGAGAAGCCTTGGACTCTGGCCCAGTTCCAGACTTGCTGACACATATGTCAGGTGCGTTCCATCCCTCTCTCCATACCCTCAACTTGACAGCTTTGCTACTCCACTTCCCAATATAGTCAGGCTTCAGAATTTCATTCCAACAGTTAAACATATCTTCATGTCCTCTCATAAAGTTTCCACCAGAAAACTGTATTCTAGCAAATGGAAAAGGTTTTCCCTCTGGGCTCAAAACAGGAACACTGACCCTTTTTCTGTGCCCATTCACTCTATTTTGGAATTTTTGGCGGAACTCTTCCAACAGGGTTCAGCTGCAGCAACTATCAAGAGTACAACTTGCTGCAATCGCAGATTTCTACATTGGTGATCTTACCTCAAACGTAATGTCACACAGGTTATATACAGCCTTCTTGAAAGGTGCCTCCTTATTAAGACCTCCCTTTAAGGAATCCATTCCTCTTTGGGATTTAAATTTTGTTCTATCTCTCCTAACGTTACCACCTTTTGAACCCTCATCTTCAGATCTCAAGTTCCTTTCCTGGAAAACCATTTTTCTGGTTGCTATAACATCTGCTAGAAGAGTATCAGAGTTGCAAGCCCTATCTATCAAACCTCCATATTTGATATTTCATAAGGATAGGGTATCCTTGTGAACTAATCCATCCTTTTTACCTAAAATCTCTTCTTCAACTAACATAAATCAATCTATTGAGCTTCCAGTGTTTTTTCCTAATCACAGCAACAAGGCAGAATACAAATTACATCAACTGGATGTGCACAGACAACTCAGATTCTATTTGAATAGGACAAAAGATTTTAGAAAATCTGACCAGTTGTTCATGTCCTTTTCAGATGCAAAAAAGGGTAGCTCAGTTTCAAAAACTACTCTTTCCAATTGGCTCTCAAACTGGATTACATTCATCTATACCTCAAATAACAGTGATTTACCATTTAAGGTTAAGGCTCATTCCACTAGAGCACTGGCTACGTCTTCTGCCTTTCAGACAAGAATTCGTATGGATAATATTTGTGCTGCAGCTACCTGGGCTACTCCTCACACATTTATCACGCATTACAAAAATGGATTTGGCCTCCAGGGACAGAGTCTCCTTTGGGTCCACTGTGCTTAAAGGTGTACTCTTGTGAGCCACCCAGGGAAAAGGTGCTAGGGACGCTGTCCCATCATTGTAAGAATGAAGGTGAGATAGGACAACATAACATAAAGAAGTTATGTACTTACCATAATGTTCCATGTTTGTCCATCTCGCTGTTCATTTTTATGAACCCTCCCTCCTTCCCCCTTCCAAAGACTCCTTGTGGACCTGGTGGATATTTTATTCCCCTCAGGAGTTCCTTGTTTCAGTTTGTTTCTCCTTCCATTGGGAATAGCATATATTTGTGTATATATATATATATATATAGTTCTTTACAATTCCTTTAGTACTAGCAGCAGACAAGATCTGGGGAGTTACACCACTGCATTATGGGATACCTACTTGCCATGAGCCAAGTTTGAGTCTTTCAGCTGTGTAATCGGCCAAGTCGGAGCCAAGGATCGGCTCTGAACCCATCATTGTAAGAATGAATGGCAAGATGGACAACAAAGATGGAACGTTATGGTGAGTACATAACTTCTTTTTTCTGCTGGCTTTGCCTGAAGCCTCCTCTCAAGGACACACCCCTGTTACTCTCAATATCTCTGATTTTACAAACAGCTTCTGCTGTTGCTTTTTACACATGCTCTGTCCCTCATAACTCATGGGCTTTTGCAATAATTGAATAAAGCCAGACATTAGAGTTTCATACATCTTATTACATAAGAACAACCTTTCAACACTAATTGAAGAGTTAGAGTAGTTGGTTAATACTACTGCTTGACAAGCTGCTTTCTTTGTCAAGGGTGCAGGGTCCAAATCTCCTTTTCCCTTTTACTTTTTTTTTTTTTTATTTGTAAGCATGTATGTAATATTTTAGCAGGGTCCCTAGTTTCTAGTCATGATGTAGAGAACTAACATGCCACGTGTTATTGCTGATGATACAGGGTTTGAATCTTTTTAAGTGCATTTAAGGCACACTATATAGAGCATTTCTGGGGTCTAGTGTTACCCTGGCCTACACCTTTCATGCTGATTTTTTTATTTTTTTAATATTAAGTGTTTTAAAAAACAATATACAGAGTTATCTCTAGGGTCTTTGTTCCCCCTCAAATACTGCAGGATTTGCTCATTAGAGTAGGAGAATGTGGAGATATGACCACCCTCCCAGTCAGAAAATAATGGGTATACACACACACAAACATATAAACAACCCCACCGCCCAGTCCCACTCATGGACATGGACACACACACACACACACACACACACACACACACACACACACACACACACACACACACACACACACACACACTCACCTTAGACCACTAATATGAATACATGCACTCACACATTCAGCCACACACATGCACAAAGAACATACCCCAACACTACCTGTCCATTAAAGGCTCAACACTTTCCTCTAACACATTTGGATTAACACATGTTTTAGCTGCGTTCAATAACACGGGTGGCTAATGTTTCACAAATAAGCTATACTCTGAGTCATTCAGCTGCAAAAATGCCTTACGACACACATTTCTTGAAGGAGAACAAATGGCTAACTAGCATAGGCTGCTCCCTCAGAATGCCCCATTAGCATTTGTGGTAGGCCACAGAGACAGCCCACCATGGTGCTGCACCTCTTTGTGTACAGCTACCATTGCCACCTATCTGGTTTTTTTTTTTCAGACTATCTGGAAATAAACTCATTGTCTGGTAGTTCAGAAAACACTGTACAAAGTCCGGTATTCTATTTAGAAAAATGAAACAGACCATAGGAGTTTGTTAAATTGGTGGATTTACTATGCTTTTTTACAGAAAAGCAAAGTAAATCAGCAATTAAAGCATTGTGAATGGGAAAAAGGATTTTCCTCCTAACCTGATGTGACAGCGACATTAGGAAATGGGCAGAAAATAGGCTGGGAGATGGGAGGAGAAGGGCAGGATTATGACAAGTGCAAGGGCCTTGGTCTGCTTTTGGCCACAATGAAAGGTAGCAAACCCTAGGTACAGCTGATGCCATCCCTCTGTTTTTTTTTTCCTGGAGTGTCCAGAAATTAATGCAGTACTCCAGTTCTCTGGTTTTGGAACTAAGACTCGGGAAATTGTACTGCTTTGTCAGTGCTTCTGTAGGCTGATGGAAAAATGGCATCACCATCTTGATTGGCTGCTTGCTGCATTGGGAAAGAGCCAATCAACAAGCTCTTTTCCCAACACACAGCAAGCAGCCTGTCAACAACAGAGTCTACCAAGAAACCCATGAAAATTAAGTAATAAAAAGCAGAGCTTTTGGTTACTCAGTACCTTATATATATATATTTTTTTAAAGGTAGTTGACTATGATTTTGTTTCTGTTCAGATAGTCAGAATGGAGACAGGCTCTTCAACTTCAACTCTATCTCCAGTTTTGGTTGCTCAGTTCAGCTTGGCTGCAGTGTGTTGAGTGTCTGCTTGCTTCTACTTAGCATGCCTGCTCTTCTGCTTAGACTTGGGAGGACAGAGAAGTTGCAGAGGACCATGGTGGTGGATGCATACTTTTCCCTACTGAAAAGGAATGTATATATATATATATATGAATTTCTGGGCTGCTGCTGCTTGCCCTCTTGTACTGCCTACCTTCTGACTGCTGCTGTTGTTAGTCTGTGCCATGCCCTGTGTCCCTACAGATTGTACCAGGAAGTCTGGAGTGGAGCAAGCTTTCTTTTATGAATACTAAGTCCCACAGAGATAAATGGAATCTGAAACACTAGTTAGACAAAGATTTTGATTTCTTCAGTTTTTTTTTTTTATTAAGGCTATGAAATGTCCACATTATTGCTTGCTAGTTTGTGATGCAAAGCCTTCTTGCAACTTTTAGAAAAAGTAATGGTTAATATCTGCTCCTATAATTTTTGTGTTGAGGTGAGGTGTGCTTACAAACAATTGCAGGATTGAACAGTTTTAATTATATGAAAGAAATGTGTTTTATTCTAGTCCTATATGTTTGAACATATCCCATGTTAAGAGGTTTATCTCTCAAAACAGTCTATTTTTCACAATAGTGGCAAATCACAGACATGAGTTTATAAAAGCAACATTTTAAATGTGTCCATTTTAAGCTTTGTTCCAGGTTAAGGTATAGCTTAACATCATTTATGGATGTTTGTTAGACTTCATATCTTTAAGGAAAGGCATGGTAGAGTAAAAACTGTTACTCTAACAACTTACTAAGGTTATAAGTAGTGTTTTTGTCCCCCTTCTGATTAGTGCTGTCTAGGGTTCTTGTGCTAAAAGGTTGAAAGATATTGTGATGCTGTCTACAACATAATGTACAGCTTTTGCCTCATATCTTTTGTTTCTCATAGTGTGGATTTCTATCAAATGATGGAGGGCTGAAGTCACTAAGTAATATTTTTCTGTTAGGCTTCTGTCTTTAAGAAAATGTGTGGTAAAGCAACTTGTTCTACCAACTTTCTAAGATTGTAAGAAAAATATTTAAAATCTCTCTGATTTTTGAACCTTTGTAATGCATACATTTTGGATTTGCAGTAATGTATTCAAATAAGAACATTGTCCGGGTACTTATGACATGCCTAGTTTGTCTTAGTTTGTCTCTACACAAGTTATTACAGTTGCAGAGGGTGTTATGATTGCTGAGCTACCATGTATTTCATCTTTATCACCTTGTCGGCCCACAGTATGTCTGAATTTTGCTGTCGTGCTGTATCCAGACTCAGCTGGATAACTTTGTTTCAGGTTCTGCGTAACACTTGGGGGTCTTGACTAGCAACAGTAGTTAGTGTTGCTGCTTCAGTATCTGATCCACAAATTTTAGTCATGGTTGAAGGCCTGCTGTGTTGGATCTCTATGTTCTGCTGTTGCACCAGGTTCATGTGTATAACAGCTGCAGAAAGTTACTCAGACAGGAGTTACATTTGCTGCCTTTCATTGCTTGACCTCCACTGTTAATTTTTCAAGTGGAGTCTGTATCTTCTTTCACATGTTTTTTTTTTCCTTATATCAAGGTATAAAAATCTGGAGATTCACATGTGTATGTGAGCAAGTATCTCTGGCTAGTCACTATGGGAAAGGCCCCCCCAGGCACTTCTCTTGGTCAGGTAGTAGTATCATCTTAATCTGTATTAACTCATTACAACCGAGTGACACCTCCAGGTGCATCTGCAGTTAACTCCTACTGACACCTCTAGGCATCAAATATTGCTTGTTTATATTTGCATCAATAATTCTAAACCATGCTATGTACAAGGTTTTAAAAGATTTCATCGTAAAGCTTACATGATGACAAACTTAATTGCATTAATATTTGACCTCTGTCTAGTGCAGGTAAAGAGATATTAACCATTGTTTTATGATATTAATTTATGTAGATATAATTTTTCATATTTTTCTAAATATCTCAACAACCAAGTAACCCAGACAGAACTCCTTAGCCTCATATGAAAGCTCTTAGCTAGGTGAATAAAATGCTACTGACATTATGTGTGCAACTTGAGTGGTTGCTGAGATATTGTAGGCCATTTACAAAATATTACAAACATAATAGTTACTATTTACTGTGTCTTGTAAAATTCAGTTGCAGACCTAGAACCTAAATAATACTACCACTACAAAAATAGTTTGTGCTGAAGGGTTTGTCATCAATACTTCTTTCATAATCTTTATGGTTCCAGAGATATGAACATCTGATTGAAACATGAGGATACATTTGATTCTCTGAAAAGGCTTAGGCTCCGCCCAGTGAAAGTTAGAGTGCAAACTTCCTGATCTCAGTGTAGCTGTTTTGGTTTATTGTAGTGGTGACTGCAGTTGAAGAGACAGCAGTCTATCATGGCGTGAAACACAATCACTCATATGTATCCGTGGACTGTGGAGGTAAGCTGACACAGACAGTTTTCCCTGATTCTACTTTGGCTTCAAAATTCAGCTGTGTGAAGACAAAATATGAGAGCATTATAATGAATGTACTTGCACCTCACTCAGAGAAGGTCCTTCTGCAGAACCTTGGCGCTTCCCATTTCTCACTGGGATCAGATGCATCCAATAAAGGGAACAATAAAATGTTCCCCATGGTTATTCAGTACTTCATTCACAGCCATTGCACACAACAGAACGTTCTGGATTTCTGTGGTGATCATAAGGAAAGTGCTGAATGCATCTTTACAAGAATAAAGGATATCCTTGTATCCTTGTGCAGAATGGTCTAAAAGTACAAAACATTGCTAGCTATGTTGCAGAGAATGCCTCAGTTAATTATGGAAAACACAGGTCTGTTTTTAAACATTTGAAATCTGAGGTGCCTCACATCAACTGTTTATGCCATGTAATATATAACTGTGCAAAGCATGCAAATCCCTTGCAAGGTTTGCTATGGAGGTTTTGAAAGTACATGGTGAATTTTCAACATCTACAAAAAAAAAAGGAATGGCACCATTGAAAGGCTTCTATTTTTTACTAGACCAGGACTTTAAAGAAATCATGCAGCATGTTGTCACAAGGTGGCTGTCTGTTCCAGCTGTGGTGAGGATGTTAGAATGCTAGCCTATTATTAAAAGTTATTTTATTAGCCAAGGGCCAGAGGACTGTCACCCCCTTATCTGGAGATTTGTGGAGGTCGATGAGGATGGCATCAGTGGGGATATCTCAGAGGCAGAATGCTACATACATTTCATGCACTACATCCTGAAGATATTCCATAAGTTTAAAGCAAAACTTGAAAGTATCACACTCTCTGCTCCAGAGTTGTACACAGTGATAAGTCTTAAAGATGAGTTGTAGAGAAGGCTAGATGACCAGTTCTTTGGTGCTAAAGTTTCATCTGCCTTACAGAACTTAAATGCAGCTATAGCACAGCAGGTCTTTAGGGACTTCTGTGATTTTTATAGTAAAGCAGTTTGTTATCTACAGATGCAATTTGACTATGATAATAGTCCCTTTAAAGTTATGCAGATCCTCAGCCTCCAACATCCAGTAACTTGGCCAGAACTGTGTACAGTTGCAGATGTTTTCAAATTGGATGTAGACATTAAAGCACTTTATTCAGACTACTGCACTTTAACTACTGCATTCATTGCCAGCCCTGTTACAGATGATGGTGGAACCTGTAAGTGATTGCTGGTGACTTTTTTTTAGTAAAGCCTGCAAAATGCTTTACAGACTGGTAGAGTTCACCCTTTCAATTTCTCCCAGCACTAGCTTCGTGGAAAGGGTTTTTTTCACTTATGGGAAATGCATAGACTGATACAAGAAACAGAATGCTTGTGTCTCTTGTGAGGGCTGAGTTGCAGGAAAAGCTAAATTTTAACATGAGTTATTCACAATTTTATTCATTTGTAAAAACTAACCAGCCATTACTTGAGGCTGCCAGATCAAATGCAAAATATAGCTTCAAATGTAAGCAATGATTTTCCTGGAAGAAAATTGTGATAAGGCACTTTATTTTACAATTAGTAGTTTTCCCATGTTTGCCTGTCATCCAGTAGAGTCATTTTGGTCTACTGTTGTGTATAGTGAACCCTTAATATACCGCTTTGACTGAATTACTGCTATTTTTTTTTTTACTTTACATCTGAGTCATATATTTTTTCCATTTAGTAGTAACTGAATGAATGTGGTATTAAAAACTTGTGCTGAAGGGTTAGTAGTTTTTCCAAACTTGTTTTATCCAGTGGTGTCATTTTGATGTACTGTTGTGTGCAGTGAACCCTTAATGTACTGTTTTGAATGAATTACTGCTAAATAAAGTTTTTTTTTTTTACTTAACATACATCTGATTCATTGTATATTTTTTCCATTTAGCAGTAATTGTGTGTGATATTCAAGACTTGTGTTGAAAGCTGTTAGATAAAAGGGGCATGGCTATTAAAGGGAATGGGTGTGGCCAGATTATGCATAGGGCACGACTTGTTTGTCAGGAAATGGCACTATAGAAAGGTGGCAACCTTAGGTACAGCACCAGAGTAGGACTGTCTCTGAGTTGGAAATGGTTACCGTGAGCTATCAACTAGGCATAAACCTAGTGGCAACCTTTCTGAACTCAGCCCTTAGTCTAACAGAAAATTTTACATTAACAGAAAACCCAGCAAAGCAGTAAAAATTCATATTAATGAGCACCTCCCTTAAACAGCTTATCAACCAAAACTGCACACCTCTATCTGCTCCCAACTTATGTAACTTTCTCTAACTTTCTAGACTTTGTCTCACATTAACTTCTGTATCCTAAGCACATTACATACATTCTTATTTGCATAATTTAAGATTTTATGTCTGGTGACAAAACTATTGTTAGTCCTTCTGAATGATGTAGGATTCTAGATCTGACAGACAAAATGATTAGTTTACTGTAGTAAATCCTTGTTTTTCATGTGTATGTTTCTTTGAATATTTTCTGTAAACCAGTTGTTGATTTTTTACTTATTTTTGTAAATGATAACCTAAAGAACATGTGCAGCTTTTCTCCCCGGGCCTCCGCTGAAAAAGGGCTACTTAACTCAGTCAGACAAACTCGGTCAACAAATGTAAAATAAAATAATAAATAAAATAGGTTTGCATATTAAATATACAAGTAACTTAAAAGCAGCTGCATGGTGACAGTAATACATCCCCATATTGGAGGCAAGCATCCTCTTTTGAAAGAAAAAAAACCCTGTAAATTAAAAACAGTGTATTTATATATGACAGAACATGCTAATGTGCTAAATATGTTGTACATATTAATTAAGTGACAGATACCCATAGACTAACCTTTATGTATGTAAATAACATATGTGAAAACAAGAAAGATTTACCCAGGGCAGAGCTTACCAAATAATATGTGATATATACAGTCTTTGTTCTAAAGAATAAAGGACAGAGTCTGAAAACCTATATTGTATTTAAAGTGACCAATTGAAGGAATAATATTTATTCTCAAGACCTGTACTTTTGAATTCTCCCAGAACATGGTAATAATGTCACAGTAAAATCCAGAAAATATAGTTTTGTGTTACTGGTTAGACAAAAATGCACATTTTTCAAGAGCCTTTTTGTTTTTCATTAGAATAGTATGTCATTCATATCTTTCTGCTTGTCTGTTCAGGCATGTATGGCTCCAGCACATTTCTTCCTGAATAATGCTATGTTTTAGACTTTAGGAAATTGCATCTTCCAAATAGTTAAAATTAATTGTTTCTTCTGAAAGAACAATTCATAATCTTGCTAGAAATAAAATGTGTCATTTAATACCACAGTTTAGGGACTTTACCAGTGGTAAGCATGTCTTCCTTTTTTTTGCATTACTTTTAGTGAATAGCCATTATCAAATCTGACATGAGAACTACCAATTTGTAGAGGATTTGCCCAAGCAGTTGTAACAACAAATTCTTTATCCAAATATGAGATCCATTTAACAATTACAGATCTAGGAGGGATTCTTTTTCTAGCTGGAGGTTTTGTGAGAGATATCTCCCGCTATCATATGAGAAGCCCTCACTGAAGGTTTAACACTTTTAAAATCCATCTGGTGAGGAAATTAACATTTTCTGCTTCCATTTTCTCAAGCACATCAAATAGTCTCTTTAAATTTTCTAGGTCACACACCTTATTCGATAGCCAGTTATTTTGCTTTAGCAAATGGTCTTCTTGCTCATCCAGTCTTCCGTCAATGTCATTTAAACTTGTTTCTATGCTGCCTTGTCTATATGAACATTTTCTTGTTAAATCATTGTTTTTAGAAATGCAAAATGTTTGTTGTCATTCCGTTATACATACGGTCTACCTTTTTTATCCATATTGTCTCATTTTAAGGATGATTCCTGTATGGATAATATTATCTTTTGAAATCCATTTTTTGTAGAGATGGTCTCTTGTCCAGTAGTGATGAAAAATAACTTCCTTCAAGTAGTCTGCTGAGATATATATTTTGACAGGATTTGTTTTTCAAATTATTCACTGAAAGCACTGACTGGGGCAAATCTGGTAGTGAAATCCTATCAAAATCTTTCTAATAGTACAGAGCAGCTTAAATCTGATGTGCTCAGGCCTCTATCTTGACCACATCCCCAGGCAGGCATATATTTTCATGAGGCAGTCTATGAACTAGGCATAGTTGAAATATCTTTACTTTGTTGATTATTTTATATGACCTAATTCTATGAGGATCTAACAGATACACTCTTTTGGGAAGGAACTGTCTTACTCCAGGTTTGAAAGTGTGAAAGACAACCTTGCAAATGCCATTTCCACAACAAATTGTAGAGATAAGGTGTCCAACTTTTTTTTTCTGAAAGGGAAACTCTCCCTACATCCTCATGCTGGAGGCCATAGTCCCCTTACTAATTAACTTTGAACTCTGAGATCATTGTACCAGGGGAAAATAGAACTCCCCCCATGCTTAGCAGCCTCAGTTCTCTCACCGGAATGTTTTCATACAGTAGTCCATTGCAGTGCTGTGTGCATCTTTTCATACTATTGCCCACTGGAGATATGTCCCTGTATAGCTGTCCATCTGGCCATTGTCTTGCTCCTGAGCTAGCTGCAAATCTGCACCTGCATAAGATGTTATAGTGAATTTGTCTAGCAGGCCTGTTGAGTTTATCTAGTATTTTGTTCCTGAATTTTGACACAAAACAGTTTTTGTCCATCACCAAGGTAAGCTAATTCATGTGAGGCTTGGAAACTACCATTAATGTGCGGTCTTTCTTTTAGATCAGGGACCAACTAAGGAAGACACCTGGATACTGTTTACTGCCAAACATTTCTATTGTGATGCCATCCAATGTATCTGCAATTTGGATGTATTTGTTGAAGCAAGAAGGTTCCCAAGTAAAATATCTTTAGACTTTGAAATTCTGATGGCATCTATTTCCTGAACCATTTAGCTGGCTTTAAGAAGGCTATCTGTAGGTACTTTAAAGTGTATACATAGAGTCAGCATGATAGATACAGGATGCATCTTCAACAATGGAAGGACGTGTGACACTGCCAGCCCAGCTATCTGGAATTTTGCAAAAAAAAATTCTATGTCATTTGTGAGTATTGATAATGATTTATACAGAACTGTATGTTATGTACTGAGCTTCAAGAATGTAACCACAGCATACCCAGCTGGAACATAGAAGATTAACTTACAAAATTTCAAAAATAAGTTGAAATTAAGTGCTTTACGAAGTGCTATAAAAGTTAGTTAATGCAGCAAGAAGACAGGATGTCTAGAACTAGAGGTTTCTTTCTGTTGTCTTAGAGAAAAGTAATTACTAAGTTTAAAAGGTAAACTATTGTATTGCTTTATGACTTCCTAGCAGCTGCACATCTGAGAGATATGTATTTTTAACATAGAGATGCTAGTTTCTGGTTTAGTCCAGTAACAAAAGGCACAGCACTACCATCCATATAAAACAAGGTTTATTACATCAAGCTTTTGAGTTGAAAATCTTTTTCAAAAATGAATCAATACATTAAAACCACAGAATAAATATACACCAGCCAATCATATAACATAACTCATAAACACATTATATAATTATGCAATTTGTATAATTAATATAACTGACCAAACCAATCCTAGTTCATTAAAAACTTCACTAAAGACTATAATCAACTTAATAATAATAATGTGCTAAAATACTTTATTACAGCCTAAAAAACTTCATAAAACAGATATAGTATTCTGACATATGCTTATCTTAATTTCAAAATGGTTTAATGCTGTTAGTTTTATTACGCCCTGGGTAAACATCAGATCTAAAAAAAAGTTTATTCATTTATATTCTGCTCTCTCTCTCTGTGGCATTCACAATGTCCCCTCCCCTCTTACTCTTGAAAACTGTCTGCAAAATCCTAAATTTAAAGGCATGCTCATTTCCTCAATGTAAAATATGCTTGCTAAGTACATTTGTTTCAACCCCTCTTCTTATGTCAGATAAATGAGAGACAATTCTCTCTTAAATTTACAATTGTTTTTTCCAATATAAAAACATAAATATTTCTCACAGTTAGCCAAATAAACTAAATTTACACTATTGTGTGTCCCAAATGCCTTAAAAATAAAATGAACTTGTGTTTTGGGGTGTATAAATTATGTTTCCATATTAATGAATTTGTTGAACATCTACAAAACAGCACCAGCTTCCTTAAGTTTGAAATGTATTGTTCAGTAGAGGAAATCACCTTTTTGGATATTAAACTGATGAATATTAATGGTAGAATTCATACATCCATATATAGGAAAGAGGTGCAAGCAACTAGGTATGTACATAATTCCAGTATGCACCCCACTCATATTTATAAAGGTGTAATAAAAAGTCAATTTTTGAGAGCCAGTAGGCTAAACACTACTGAAAAGGGGTTTGCAGCTGAAATTAATACTATGACACATGATTTTTTGGCAAGAGGTTATAATAGAGGTTTATAAACTGAGAATGCAGAGTATCTTAGATCTGAAAGGCCTAGTGTGGGCAAACCATATTTATTTAGAGAAGGCAATACTGCCCAGAATGTTACCTCTGTGAGAGAAGTTAGATTTAATAAACTAGGATATATTATGACGTATAACAGACATTCTAGACAGATTCAGTCCATAATTAAAAGAAATTGGACTGTTCTTAGTTCTGATGCTAATGTTAGGAAAATAGTAGGAGAAAAGTCTTATTTTGTATATAAAAAAGAGAAGAATCTTAAACAACTCCTCTGTTATAAAGATTTTGGTAAAAATGAAGAGCTATATAGATTTAACAAAGGGACAGTCCCTTGTCATAACTGTATTTTTTGTAAGTTCACTAATACGGAAACAGAATTTATACACCCCATAACTCAACTTAATTTTATTTTTAAGGCATTTGGGAAGTGTAAAAGTGAAAATTTAGTTTATTTCGCTAATTGTGAGAAATGTTTATGTTTTTATATTGGAAAAAACAACTGTAAATTTAAGGAGAGAATTACCTCCCATTTATCTGACATAAGAAGAGGGGTTGAAACAAATGCACTTAGCAAGCATATTTTACATTGTGGAAATGAGCATACCTTTAAATTTAGGATTTTGAAGAGAGCTTTCAAGAATAAGAGGGCTGGGGATATTGTGAATGCCACAGAGAGAGCAGAATATAAATGGATAAACTTTTTTAGATCTGATGTTTACCCAGGGCTTAATAAAACTAAGAGCATTAAACCCATTTTGAAATTAAGACAAGCATATGTCAGTTAGAATACTATATCTGTTTTATGAGTTTTTTTAGGCTGCAATGAAGTATTTTAGTACACTATTAAGTTGATTATAGTCTTTAGTGAAGTTTTTAATGAACTAGGATTGGTTTGGTCAATTATATTAATTATACAAATTGCATAATTATATAATGTGTTTATGAGTTATGTTATGTGATTGGCTGGTGTTGTATATTTATTCTGTGGTTTTAATGTATTGATTCATTCTTGAAAAAGAGTTTCAGCTCGAAAGCTTGATGTAATAAACCCTGTTTTATATGGATGGCCATGCTGTGCCTTTTGTTACTGGATTTAATTTTGTGTTGGTTCATCAGTACGTCTAACTGCTCTACACCTGTTTTTTGGACTTAGTTTCTGGTTTAGATTGGGAACTGAAGTCAGGTGACAAAGAGTGATGTCATCCAAGCTAACCCCGCAGTAATGTTTATTATTAATTTAAGAACTCTCTCACAGAGACTCTGTGCATTTTTTATCTTGTCTTGGACCTAGAAACATCCACTCAGCACTTCTGCCTGCGTGTTGCCTGTAAGTAAGACTTAGGGAATAGTATCTCTCTTAGATATAAATAAGAATATAGTAAAGATTAGTTTAGATGTTTTCTGTATTTATTTGGGACTGTTCTGCAATGT
Source organism: Protopterus annectens (assembly GCF_019279795.1). NCBI lineage: Eukaryota > Metazoa > Chordata > Ceratodontiformes > Protopteridae > Protopterus > Protopterus annectens. Next base: position 1,279,698,751 of record NC_056743.1, read on the forward strand.
TGTTTTAAATTATTTCCTGTAATGCTGAACTCTGAAGTAACTGTGTTTGTTTTCTGAGTATTGTTGTGTTCTTTTATTATTTATTATTAAATATATTTAAACCTATCTTTGTGGCTGATATCTGTGAGACATATTTAAGCTCTTAGAGTATTTGCATATGCATTTGGTGATAGTGTACAGGCCACTCCTAAATAGTTTTGCAAGTCTTGGTCAGACTACCATGTGTATTATTAGTAACATTACACAGTAGGATTGGACAGCCTTTGTAAAGGCCTTATAGTAGCTGATAAGTGAGAGTGGCTGGTGGCAGCTGGTATTACCTTACAGTCTGGGCAAAAGGGGGCATAGCTAGTAAACCTGTGCCAGCCTTCCCCAAGTGTGTGTGTTTATATATCAATCAAATCTCAAAGTGTGCGTGTGTGTGTGTGTGTTTGTGTGTGTGTGTGTGTGTGTGTGTGTGTGTGTGTGTGTGTGTGTGTGTGTGTGTGTGTGTGTGTGACCTACTTGGGCAGGGGCACGAAGCACTTGTTGGACAGAGAGGGTTCTGGAGGTCTTAGTTTGGCCACTCAGCTGAGACCTTAAACCTATAGCTATGCCAGTGGGGAGTCTGGGGATCTAACGAAAGAGGCAGAAACCAGACCCAGACTGACTGTGATCTCTGTGTGCTTTTAAGGGAAACTGTATTTTACTGTGTATGTTCTTGTCATCTTCCCATTGTGTATGTCATTCACTGTTGCCAGTGGTGAGGATTGAGGCTCCTTGATTACTGGGCCAGTGCAGAGGCATCACATATTAATTGGTGGACAGTGGTGGGATATCCACATCACATATTAATTGGTTGACAGTTTTGAGTTAGCCACATCACATATTAATTGGCTTGTAGTGGTCTGGATATTGAATTCCTGTATGTTGTGTACATTGGTCACGGAATGTGTTTGTACTCTCAATCAGCCATGCAGTGAACATTCAGAGTTCATATCACAATTATGTTATTATTTTGTTAGCTTAGTTAGTCAGGGAGAGCAGTCAAGCATGTCAACAGAGCAATATGGCAAGCAGACAAGGAGCCAGTTGGCTGAGATGTGCCAGGCTAAAGGACTGGTGCATGCCAAGCTGACTAAGGCAGAAATGATTGAAGCTTTAGTCACAGCTACATCACAGGATAGCAACCAGGAGGACAATCAGACTGGCCTTGGGAATGTACAACTATCAGAAAATGGACAGTTCAACCTTTCCACAGGGGACTTAAAAATCCATCTGAAGTTAAAGAGACTTGAGCTGGAGACCAAACATTTGGAAATAGAGGCAGCAGTGAGACTGAGATATCTAGAGAATGAGGAAAATGAGAAACCACAATGTCTGAAGGCTGAGGAAAATGAGAAACTGTGATGCCTGGAAACTGAGGAGAAACAGGGCAGAAGCAACATGAAAAGGAGATACTGACTCATTGCCAGAGTCATGGAGGTAATGGGGAAGGGAGTAACTGAACCCCAGAAGCAACAAAGGTCAGTAAATGTCTTCCACAATTTACAGAGGGGGATAATTTTGACAGTTTCATTCATATGTTTGAAAGGGTATGTAAACAGTATAATGTTGACCAAGGGCTCTGGGTACACTTCTTGACCACCCTTACTCCATGTAACACTGTAACCATTATTTCTAAACTGTCTGATACTGACTGTTTAAGTTATAATGTTGCAAGAACTATCTTTTAGAATGTTTAAGTTAACACCTGAAACTTATAGAAAAATGGTTTGTGAGCATAGACGCAAGGCAGATGAAAGTGTGTGTGAATATATTGCTGAACTAAGCACTTATTTTCATAGGTGGGTGAGTGGATGTCAGGTCAACACTTTGGAAGGGCTAGCAGACCTTTTGGTGAGGGAGGAAGCCCTTAGCACTTTGCCTGAGGACATGTAAATCTGGTTAGCTGACAGACAATGCATTACTGCAGATGGGTTAGGAAAGAAAAAAGACCTATACATAGCAAGCAAGGCATCCCTGCACAGGAAAGGGACACCTAGTGCAGTTCATGGGTCTAAGAGAATCTATGGTGGGCAGCCTAGACTGCGCCAACAGAGTCTGTTAGTAGCAGAGGAAGCCACTAGTCCAGGTACATGTCCAGGACAAAGGGTTAAATGTTTTAAATGCAACCAGTGGGGAAATATAGCATATAGATGTCCACGGAGGCAAGGTGGGGAACAAAAGGTGGGAGAGCCAGAAAGTGGGAATGACAAAATGCCGTCAATAGGTTGTCTCAACCCAACAAGGGTACCAAACTACCACAAGAGGTTATATCCTGTCTTAGTGGAGGGGAACGAGACCATTGCTAAGAGAGACACAGCCTCTGACCTAACCATTGTGAAGCCTCCAATCATTAAAGCGGAGCACTACTTGCTTGGGCAGTCTACTCCAGTCAGAGCTTTTGGAGAGACCCCATTCCAAATAACTTTGGCAAGAGTTCACCTTGACTGGGAGGGTGGAAAAAAAAGCCAGCAAATGGGTGTGTTTGAGGATATCCCTGCAGATGTCCTGATAGGGAATGATTTTGATAATTCATTACCCTGTGTGCATGCAGTTAAAGTCAATCAGGCTTGGAGACAAGCATGTGGGTCCAGTACCCTGCGGGAGACCCAGACTGCACACTTGCAGCCAGGACTAGTGAGGTGGATACTTCATGGAGGGAGCTACCCTGTAGCAGTGAGAATGAAGGTCAGCCACAGCTGCTTGTGAGTACTGATGATCCCTTGGACAGAGTGACTGCAAGGACAGAGGTGAGTAGTAGTACTCAGGCTGACAGTGAGGCACTGCTGTCAGAGAATACCAGACTGCTTGTGGAAGGGGAGCTGAGAAGGGTTACAAACAGAGAGCTGAGACAGGCTCAGCTCTCAAACCCTACATTACAAGGCCTAAGGGGGGTAGCTAGTGAGGCACCTGATTCTCAAGGGAAGGGGGACTCTGTATACTGGGACAAAGGGTTACTGTATACAGAGTGGACCTGTGAGGTAGGGCTAGAGGGTGAGAGAACACAGCAATTAGTAGTGAACAGAGCCTACCATCTGGCATTTCTAGCCTTAGCCCATGATATTCCCTTTGCAGATCATATGGGCATAAAATGTACAAAGAGATGTAGTATGCATAACTTTTATTGAGCTGGGATTTCGAGAGATGTAACAGGGTACTGCAAGACCTGTGAGCATTTTCAAAAGGTAGACAAGGCAGGAGACAAGGTGAAAGCTCCATTGATGCCGTTGGCTGTGATTGAGGAGCCATTTCAGAGGGTAGCTATGGATATTTTGGGGCCTCTGCGTACCCCAAATTCCAAGGGAAAAAGTATATTCTAGTGGTAGCAGATTATGCTACCAGGTACCCTGAGGTAGTGGCTCTGTCCTCCATTGAGGCAGAAAAGGTGGCAAATGCTTTGTTAGAGATTTTCAGCAGGGTAGGATTCCCAAAAGAAATACTGGCTGACAGAGGTGCCAATTTCATGTCAGACTTGCTGGCTTGTCTGTGGAAGCACTGTGGGATGAAGCACCTAAAGACTACCCTCTACCATCCCCAGACTAACGGTCTTGTTGCGAGGTTAAACTCTACACTCAAGTCCATGCTACAGGCATTTGCAGACCAGTTTAAGAGGTAGTGGGACAAATATTTGTCCCATCTGTTTGCTTATAGAGAGGTGCCCCAGGAATCCACAGGTTTTCCACCCTCTGAGTTGCTGTATGAGCATAGGATGAGGGGACCTCTAGATTTGATTCAAGATGAGTGGGAGGCTGAGTGTGAATCCCACAAGGAGTCTGTTGTGACATATGTCCTAAACCTCATTACAAGGCTCAGGGAAATCATGGGCTCAGCCCAGAAGAACCTGACAGAAGCCCAACAGCAGAAAAAGGTCTGGTATGACAGGAATGCTCAAGCTAGACAGTATGCTGTAGGGCAGCAGTTAATGTTTCTCATTCCTGTCAGACACAGTAAGCTGCAGGCAGCTTGGGAAGGACCCTACAAGGTGGCACAAGGTGGTAAGGAAGGTCAGTGATGTTAACTACATGGTAGAACTGCTAGGCAGGAGCACAAAGTTTACCATGTTAACATGATGAAACCTTACCATGATAGGGAAGCCCTTGTGCTGAGTATTTGCTGTGGATGGCAGGAGGAGTCTAAGGGGGATTTGGTGACTGATCTCCTCAGTGAGGCTTAGACTGACACCACCACTGGATGCAGTAGCAATGTCCAAGGAGCTATCCCCTACCAATGTTAGAGAAATCTGAGCAGTATTGTTCACTAGGAAACTAGGGTACACCACCATGTGGATACAGGACCCCAAAGGACTATTAAACAGGCCCCTTACAGGATGTCTGAGAGAGTCAAACAGACTGTCAGGGAGGAGATACAGGAAATGTTGGAACTATGGATAATTCAGGAGTCCAGCAGTCCCTGGCCCTCCCCAATGGTGCTGGTACCAAAGAAGGATGGCAGCATCAGGTTCTGTGTGGACTAGAGGAATCTAAATAGTTACACAGAGTCAGATGATTACCCCATGCCTAGGAAAGATGAAGCCCTAGAGCAGCTGGGCGGGGCTAAGTATCTTACCACTATTGATTTTACCACGGGTTACTGGCAGGTGCCCTTGACTCCCAGTGCTACAGTGGGGTCAGCCTTTGTGACTCCTTTTGGCTTGTATGAGTTCATGAAGATGCCATTTGGGATGCAAAAATGCCCCAGCAACTTTCCAGAGGCTGGCAGATAGTATCCTAGCAGGAGCAGGAGATTTTGCTCTTGTTTACTTAGATGATATTACCATCTACAGCCATTCTGGGTAAGAGCACCTTCAGCATGTCAGGTTGACCATTAAGCCCAGCAAATGTCAAGTGGATATGGCAGAGGTCTCCTACCTGGGACATAGCATAGGGAGTGATAAGATCAGGCCAGAACCTGCCAAAGTGGAAGCCATTCAGGCATGGCATACCCTGTTACCAAAACGCAGGTGAGGGCATTATTAGGGATAGCAGGGTACTATAGAAAGTTTGTCCCCAATTATAGTACCGTAGCTGCTCCCCTCACAGACCTGACAAGGAAAAACAAGCCAGATAAGGTAGTGTGGACCCCAGTATGTGAGCAGGCATTCCAGAAGCTTAAAGGAGCTTTGGGAGGACCCCCTGTGTTAGCCAGTCCAGATTACAGCAAAGAATTTGTTGTGCAGGTGGATGCATGGGGTGGGGGCTATACTTGGCCAGGTTTCCTCACAGGGATAAGAGCACCCAGTGGTATATCTCAGTCATAGGCTTCAACCCAGGGAGGAATGCTATGCAGCTATAGAAAAGGAATGCCTAGCTATAGTGTGGCACTGCAGAAACTTCAGCCTTATATGTTTGGAAGGAAATTCACTGTAGTTACAGACCATAATCCCTTAACATGGCTATATCGAGCCACCCAGCAAAATGCCAAGTTACTAAGGTGGAGCCTAGTGTTGCAAGCATATGGTATGACAGTGCAGCACCACAGTGGGGTTAGCAATGCCACTGCAGATGGGCTCTCAAAACAGGAAATTGGATAAGGTATTCCCAGATAGGCTCAACCCTCTCAAGCAACATTTCTCAAGGGTCAGTTGAAAAACTAGCTTGAGGTTTTGGAGGTGGGGGGGATTGTGACAATGCCGGCCCAGCTATCTGGAATTTTGTAATTAATTCTATGTCATTTGTGAATACTGATATGATTTATACAGAACTGTATGTTATGTACTGAGCTTCACGAATGTAAACAGAGAATACCCTCCTGGAACATAGAAGATTAACTTACAAAACTTCCAAGGAAATAAGTTGAAATTAAGTGCTTTAAGATGTGCTATAGAAGTTAGTTAATGCAGCAAGGAGACAGGATGTCGACAGCTAAAAGTTTCTTTCTATTGTCTTTGAGAAAAATAAATACTAGGTTTAAAATGTAAACTGTTGTATTGTTTTATGACTTCCTAGCAGCTGCACATCTGAGAGATATGTCTTTTTAACACAGAGATGCTAGTTTCTGGTTTAGCTTGGGAACTAAAGTCGGGTGACAAAGACTGATGTCATCCAAGCTAACCCAGCAGTAATGTTTATTATTCATTTAAGAACTCTCTGAGAGAGAGAGTCTGCATTTTGTATCTTGTCTTGGACCTCTAAACATCCACTCAGCACCCCTGCCTGAGTATTGCCTGTAAGTAAGACTTAGAGCATAGTATCTCTATTAGATATAGAAAGGAATATAGCAAAGATGAGTTTAGATGTTTTCTGTATTTATTTGAGACTGTCCTGCAATGTTGTTTTAAAATATTTCCTGTGATTTTGAACTCTGGAGTAACTGTGTTTTTGTTTTTTAAGTATTGTCTTGTTCTTTTATTATTTATTATTAAATATATTTAACCCTATCTTTGTGGCTGATATTTATGAGACATATTTAAGCTCTTAGAGTATTTGCATATGTATTTGGTGACACTGTACAGGCCACTCCTAAATAGCCTTGCAAGTCTTGGTTAGACTACCATTTGGATTATTAGTAACATTACACAGTAGGATTGGATCCCCATTGTAAGGGCCTTATAGTAGCTGATAAGTGAGGGTGGCTGATGGCAACTGATACTTCTTATAGTCTGGGCAAAACGGGCCATAGTAAACTAGTGCCAGCCTTTTCCATGTGTGTGTGTGTGTGTGTGTGTGTGTGTGTGTGTGTGTGTGTGTGTGTGTGTGTGTGTGTGTGTGTGTGTGTGTGTTTGTGTATTAATCAAATCTCAAAGTGTGTGTGTGTTTGTGAGTGTGTGTGTGTGTCAGCTACTTGGACAGGGAAATGAAGCACTGGTTGGACAGAGCGGGTGCTGGAGGTTTTAACTTGGCCACTCGGCTGAGATCTTAACCCTATAGCTGTGCCAGTGGGGAGTCTTATTAGGGAATCTGGAGAAAGAGGCAGAAACCAGACCCAGACTGACTGTGATCTCTGTGTGCTCTTAAGGGAAATTGTACTTTACTGTGTGTACTTGTCATCCTCCCATTGTGTTCGTCCCTCACTCCTGTCAGTGGTGAAGACTGAGGCTCCTTGATTACTGGGCCAATGTAGGGACATCACAGGAAGAAACATTGCAAATATTTTAGAGATGCAAGGATAGATACCATGTTGAAATGGCCCTTATTTTAACAGAGCATGTTTGGGATGCCAACTGCGAGGAATTTAACAGGTATTTTACATAAAACTTTCAAACTAGATTTGAGGATGAAAAAAAATAATAGTGCAAAGTTCTCAGGCAGAGCAGGTATCGGTACTCTCAAGATTTTTTTGGTATAAATTGTAAAGATGATATTCAAGAAATTATACCTAAACTAGAGTCCTAGAGAATACAAATGCAAATATTTGTCATATGCTGTACAGCACACTGGTATTATTATCCAAACTTTTCACTGCCATAGTGCACCAAGAATGAAAATAAGTTTTGGTTATTCCTGTCTATAAATGAAAAGGAAGTAGTATGGACTATAAAGATTACAGACTTATTAGTCTTACAACCTTTAGAGGAAAAATCTACTAAGTATTATTCATGAAGAATTCACATTTCAAAAGTAGTATGCTTACATAAAGTCTAGACCAGATCAAAGACAGTATGTTTTTATTAAGTATATCTTTGGTATTTAAGAGGCACATAATTTAACGTATGTATGTGTGCAGTTAGATTTCATTATAGTACATGCTCTTGATGGAAGAAGTGGCCAATATGCCTATCTAGTCTGCCCTAGCATGCTTTTAACTTGTCTCATGTTCTCCTGAATGCTTGACTGGATCGTCTCTTCACCATCTATACTGATAATCCATTTCCATGGGTCCACAACCCTCTCAGTGAGAAAGTAATTTCAAAGATATGGGGAATTGTTACTCCCAAAAAAGTACTTTCAGAGAGTTGGGGAATAGTTACTCCCTACAGTCTGCTGCCTGCACCTGCTCCTTCTCCATAAATGCTTCCTGTCTAAAATGACCCCTTTATAGCTCTTTGACATGTTCCTTGTGCTCTGATGTCATGCTTTTCCTGCCTTTTCTGGTCTTAGGTGAGAAGATATCTAGCTCCTCCAGCTTGTGCTCACATTTCCCCCTCCATTCCATGGATCTTTCTGGTAACCTTATTCTGAATGCTTTACAACCGCTCAGATGTTGTTTTCTTTATATGGCCTCCAGAATTGCAGGCAGTATACAAAGTGTGATATGACCAAGCCAAAGTATAGCGGCAGCATTAGCTCTTTACCATTGGAATCTCTCTCTCTCTCTCTCAGGCTAACGCTGAGGGCTCTCTTTTTTTTTTTTGCTTCCAGTTCCCTGTTACTCTGCTCCTAGTGGTCCAATCTAAATGTGAACAACACTTCAGATCCTTTTCATGTTATTAGCATTAGTTCTGCTCCCTCCAGATGATATTTTATACTATGATTGCTCTGGACCAAATGCAGTGCTTTGCATTTCTTTACACTGAACTGAAATGTTGCCTTTCTGCACACATGTTCAACCTTTCCAGTTCCTTCTCTAGTCTCTTCCCCCATCCCCTGCTGCTGCTCTTATCCTTGTAGCATCAACAAAAAGGTCTATCCTGTTCTGTATTCCTTAAAATGTACCTCAGATAAGTACACAATTAGGCACTGGTCCCATGACAGACTTCTGAAGTACCCCATTAGTTACTTTCCCAATTCCTGACATAGCCACATTAACCACAATCCTCTGTCCTACAATTCAACCATGCAGCTATCCAGTTCATCATTTTACACCTACTCCCACCCATTCAAGTATTTAAATTGGCTTCCTGTGAGAGGCTGAGTTGAAGTTCTTGCTGAACTCCAGGCAGATTTCATCTACTAGTACACCCCAGCCAGGGTCTCCTGTATCTCAGGCATTAAACTGAATCAGGTTAGACTGATGGCTCCTTCTGGCTGTGAACTCATGTTGGTTGCTGTCCTGGAGATTGTTATCCTCTAAAAGTGCTATCAGTTATCCACTCATTATTTTCACTAACTTACCCCTGTCAGTGCTGATAAGCTAACAAACCTGTAGTTTTTTCTGCCCCCCCCCCCCATATAAGAGTACTACAGTAGTTGTTTTCCAGTCTTTTGGTACTTCTACACTAAGTAGGTATTATTTATTTATTTTATTTCCAGTTTGATTACCGGGGAAGTCCACTGGGCCAGAACGTGCCCATTTTCAGTGGAGGTCCAGGGAGAAAAGCTCCAAAAGCAATGCGAATACAATCTAAGTTACATAGTGTTGAAGGTAAAAAAAAAATACATGTGTAATTACATTCACACAGTTAGTAAAAAAAAGCACACAGTATACCTCAAAAACATCATTAAGGAAGGTAGATAAAATAGGTTTTCAGTAGTTTCTCTTCAGAGCAGCAAGTTTCAACTGTCTGTAATGAAGAGATCTGAGGTTACCTGATATTTACAATATTTACATACAAGGAGTAGAGAGAGAGAAATACTTGAACTGAGAAGTAGCTTAAGTTTGATTTAGTAGCAATGGAAAAATGATAGTTTTTGGGTAGTGTGAAGTGAAAGGATATAGAGGGTTCATAAAGGTAGTTAATTAAATTTAAGTGGGATGAAAGCAGGAACACTTATGTTTAGAGCACAGGTAAGAGAAAAGTTGGGTTTTGAAGGATTCATAGTTAGATGTTGTTCTAAGTGAAGGAGGGAGAGAATTCCATTTCCTGCCAAGAGAGTAGGGGAGAAGGAGTTGGCCAGCAGGGCGATTGGGTTTGTGGATGACAATTAAATTTTGGTGCTCAGATCTTAGAGATCTGTTTGGGATGTACAGAGGAAGGATGTTTGTTAGGGCTGGGCATTTATCAGGGTAGAATATTAATTTGTGAGCAGTGGTTAGTTAGAGATAGACTAGGTAGTTAGGGAGTTCTAGCCAGTTCAGAGTTTGTAGGGAAAGGCAATGGTGAGTAGAGGTTTTAGATTTGGTTGCAAATTTAGAGATTTTATTATAGCAGATTTCAAGTTTAGAGGAGATGGAAGAAGACAGGTTAGTAAGGAGTGGGGCTCCATATAGTACAGATGGTAGAAGATAGGTAATTGCTAAGGTATGCCTAGAGGAGTTGGAGAGAAAGCTATTGTTCCTATAGAGCATACCTAGCTTTTGGTGGGTTTTCTTTATGTTTTGTTGTATGTGGTTATCAAATTTAAGGTGCTCGTCTATGGTGATGCCAAGGAGTTTTGCAGATGGGACCACCTCTATGATAGAGTTGGTTTGGCTTATGATTTTGAAAGCATTTTTGTCAAAGGTGAGAGCCCTGGAGGGAGGGAAAAGAAGAATTTTAGATTTATTAGAGTTGAGAGAGAGATGATTTTGGTGCATCCAGTTCTCAGTAGTGGAAAAAGCTATTTAGGTTTTTGTCAGTAGTTCAGGAAGGTTAGAGGCGGCACAGACTAAGGTAGAGTCATCAGCGTATTGGATAACTGTTGTGTCTGGGATGGCAGAGTGTAGGTTATTTATGAAGATGCTGAACAGCATGGGTCCAAGGATGGACCCCTGGGGAACGCCAGTGGGTGTAGGTAAGAAGGAGGAGGTAGAGTTTTTCCATCTGACAGCTTGAGATCTGTCTGATAAGTAGCTGGAGAACCAAGATAGAGTATCAGGGGAGATATGAAGGTTTGATAGATGAAAGAGAAGGTGTTTGTGAGAGATAGTGTCAAAGGCTTTAGAAAGATCTAGCAGTACAGTGGAAACTAGTAATCCAGAATCCCTGGCTTGATTGACTGTTTCTAAGAAGGATAATAAGGCAGTAATGGTACTGTGTCCAGGGCGGAAACCATGTTGGGTGGGTGTTAAGAGGTGGTTCTGGGTTAAGAAAGGCATGAGTTGGTGGTGGACACATTTTTCTAGGATTTTTGATAAAGGTGAGAGTAGGGCAATTGGGCGGAAGTTGGAGATATTAGTATTTTTGCCTCCTTTATGAAATGGTAGAATGTAAGCTGATCGCCAAAGAATGGGAACGTATGACTCTTTTAGAGATCTGTTAATTAAGATGCTGATAGGGAGAGCAATACCTTCAGCAGCACATTTAAGGAAGGAGGAGGGTATGTTGTCAGGGGCATTAGAGCATGGCTTTAGTTTGGATAAGAGCCTTTTTATAAATGTGGTTGAAACAGGTTTCAACTGGAAATTGAGGGGACATTTAAAGGGGTTGTTAGGTGTAAAGGAAAGAGAGTTGGATGTATTATTGTTAGGGAAGGATTTAGTTAGATTAGCTATAGATTCAGTAAAAAATTTGTTGAAGAGAGAGCTTAGATCTGTGTCAGTTATACTAGGGTCTGGGCAGGAATTATTCCTGGATCCTGGATGGAGAAAGGAATTAAATGATTTCAAGAACTGTTTTGGGTTCTTGTTATGGTTGGACTGAAGTTTATTGTAGTAGTTTTTTTTGTCCAGGATGATTAGTTTTTTTGCTTGGTTGCGGAGTTGGGTGTATTGGAGCAGGGATGAAGGCATTTTATTTTTCTGGTATAGCTTCCAGGATTTGTCCCTTTGATGCATGATTTGTTTTGTTTGTTTGGATAGCCAAGGGGCAGAATTAGCTTTGACTCATTTGTTTCTTGGTGGGGCTAGAGAGTTAAGAGTATTTAGGAAGATAGAGTTAAATTGTTCTACAGCATTGTCTAGGGGAAGAGTATTTAGGATCTGCCAGTTAGTATGTTTAAAAAATATTTGAGAAGATTGTGGGGTTGAAGTTGCTGAGATTTCATCTAGTAATGGTCTTTGCCAGAGGATCAGCTAACACAGTGCCCACATTTTGAGGACTCTAGTAAGAAGCCTATCTTGTCCTTCCCTTTATTCTAACACCCCAAACAGTAAACCACTTCCTCTGAAGCCCCCTCTCTCTGTCTGCCCTGATATTTGTCCACTGTTCTTCCCATTCTGTCCTACCTTCTTTGCAGCATGACATCCTCCCCTTCATTTCCTTTGTGAAGACTGAAAGAAAGTATTTACTCAGTACTGCAGCTTTTTCCCAGTCTTATGTGATCTCCTTCCCATCTTAACTCAGCTTTCTCAGTTCAGTCCTTTCCTTTCTTCTGTTTACCTAAAAAGCCCCTATTTTACATATTGATCACTTCTGCTAACTCTCTTTTAGCTTTAAGCTTTTGCTGTCTTTACCATCTTTGCAGAATTTTTGCTGGTCTCCTTGTACTGTACCCCTTCCATCTCTTAGAATGCTTATCTTTTGTTTTAGTTGATAGACACACATTCCTCTGTAGCTCACCTGGCCTTCCTCCCTTTTAGCCTTTTGCCTCTTTTTTCATACTCTTTACTGCCATCCCATAGCTTAACTTGCTTGCTTCTTCCAGTCTCCTAACTCACTCTTAACTATCTTCCCCAAGGACAGCAGAATCCACACTTCTAAAATCCTACACCATCATCTTGTTATTTTATTTGACCTTTCTAACCTACTATAAACCACAGTGGCATAATCACTCCCAGTTAACACTGCCATGACCTGAACATCCACGACACCCTTCACCAGAGCTGTAGCAAGCAAATTCAGTGCACCAGGGAGCACATCCATTAGTGCCCTTATCAAACATTTAAAAAATATGTTTGACAGCTTATAAGCTGTCATTGAACTCACTGCAGCAATGATCATTTATAAACAGTTTGAAAAAAATCAATGGTAGTTTTAGTATCTTAAAAAGGGCACTTTGAGAGTTTACAAGCTGCCCATTGAGCAACTGCAATCACTTAACTGACAACTTTTAAACTGAAAAACATTTGCTTCCCCCCTTACAATTTGATATTTTTCCCCCTTTCAATTTATTGCCCAGGGCAGGTGCCCTGTTTGCTATGCATTTACTACAACACTATCTTCTGCATTGATTAAGACCACATCCAGAGTTTATCATTTCGATGTAGTCCTGCATTGGTTGGCTGAACCCCCTAATGGTCCAAGGCCTCAGTCAACTCTCATAGCTTCTCTACTCCGGAGCTCTAATTCTAGCAAGATGATTCACACAGTAGACAAAAAGAAAGCTAGAAAGACAATGAAAAAAACAATTTAAGACAAGCCATTATATTATTAACTAAATAAGTGTATGACTTCAAAGGCATTTTGGGCAGTCAGAATAGGTGACATAAATGGCAGATGTGTATACACAGGGAAGCATGTTGGGACCTCACTTATTTTTCTTGTATACAATTAAGTTAAACATTACAGCCATTATCAACATGTGCTATGAATTAAATATGAATACATCATCATAGCAACCCTTAAGCTTAGAATGTCTGAAGGAGCAGCATATATGCAGGAAGTGATTAACTGCATACAGGAGTGGCCAATGGGTTATGGTACGCCCTTCAGCATGGAGAAAGCGGTAATAGTTAGGGACTACTATTGGCCAAAGGAGAAGAAGAGGGAGAAGGCATGCCCAAAAGCAGAAAGAGAGTAGGAAGGTTAGGAGTGTAGTAGTGAGGGTAGGAACTTTGAATGTTGGCAGTATGACTGGTATAGGGAGAGAGCTAGCTGATATGATGGAGAGAAGGAAGGTTGATATATTGTGCATGCAAGAGACCAGATGGAAGGGGAGTAAGGCCAGGTGTATAGGAGTTGGGTTCAAATTGTTCTATCATGGTTTGAATGGGAGAAGAAATGGGGTAGGGGTTATCCTGAAGGAACAGTATGCCAAGAGTGTTTTGGAGGTGAAAAGACTGTCGGATAGAGTGATGTTTATGAAGCTGGAAACTGATGGTGCAATGATGAATGTTGTTACTGCATACACTTCGCAAGATGGGTGTGTGATGGATGAGAAAGAAAAATTTTGGAGTGAGTTGGATGAAGTGGTGGTGAGTGACTGGTGATTGGAGTGGAATTCAATGGGCATGTTGGTGAAGGAAGCAGAGGAGATGAGGAAATGATGGGCAGGTATGGTGTTAAGGAGAGGAATGCAGAAGGTCAGATGGCAGTGGATTTTGCAAAAAGGATGGACATGGCTGTGGTGAATACGTATTTTAAGAAGAGGGAGGAACATAGGGTGATGTACAAGAGTGGAGGAAGATGCACACAGGTGGATTATATCCTATGCAGGAGGGCCAGTCTGAAGGAGATTGGAGACTGTAAAGTGGTGACAGGGGAAAGTGTAGTTAGGCAGCATAGAATGGTGGTCTGTAGGATGATGTTGGTGATCAAGAACAGGAGGACAAGTGTGAGAGCAGTGCCAAGTATCAAATGGTGGAAGCTGAATAAGGGTGATTGTGAGGTGGAGTTCAGGGAGGAGTTAAAACAGGCACTGGGGGGCAGTGAAGAGTTACCGAATAGCTGGGTAACTACAGCAGAGATGGTAAGGAAGACAGTTAGAAAGGTGCTTGGTGTGACATCTGGACAGAGGAAGGAGGACAAGGAGACTTGGTGGTGGAATGAGGAAGTACAGGAGAGTATACAGGGAAAGAGGCTGGCGAAGAAGAAGTGGGAATGTCAGAGAGAAGAAGAAAATAGACAGGAGTATAAGGAGATGAGGAGCATGGCAAAGAGAGAGGTGGTGAATGCTAAGGATAAGGCATATGGAGAGTTGTATGAAAGGTTGGACACTAAAGAGGGAGAAAAAGACATGTATATTGGCTAGACAGAGGGACCAAGCTGGGAAAGATGTGCAGCAGGTAAGGGTGATAAAGGATAGTGATGGATACATACTCACAAGCGAGGAGAGTGTGTTGAGCAGATGGAAAGAGTACTTTGAGGGGCTGATGAATGAAGAAAATGAGAGAGAGAGAAGGTTGGATGATGTAGGGATAGCGAATCAGGAAGTGAAACAGATTAGCAAGGAGGAAGTACGGACAGCTATGAAGAATGGAAAGGCTGTTGGTCCAGATGACATACCAGTGGAAGTATGGAGGTGCTTAGGAGAAATGGCAGTGGAGTTCTTAACCAGATTGTTTAATGAAATCTTGAAAAGTCAGAGGATGCCTGAGAAGTGGAGAAAAAGTGTTTTGGTACCTATTTTTTAAGAATAAGGTTGATGTGCAGTGTTGTAGTAACTACAGAGGGATAAAACTGATCAGTCACAGCTTGAAGTTATGGGAAAGAGTAATGTAAGCTAGGTTAAGAAGGGAGGTGATGATCAGTGATCAGCAGTATGGTTTCATGCTGGGAAAGGGCACTACAGATGCAATGTTTTCTCTGAGAGTGTTGATGGAGAAATATAGAGAAGGTCAAAAGGAGTTGCATTGTGTCTTTGTGGACTTGGAGAAAGCATATGACTGGGTGCCTAGAGAGGAGCTGTGGTATTGTAGGAGGAAGTCAGAAGTGGAAGAGAAGTATGTAAGAGTGGTACATGATATGTACGATGGTAGTGTGACAGTGGTGAGGTCTGAGGGTGGGAGTGACGGATGCGTTTAAGGTGGAGGTGGGATTACATCAAGGATCAGCTCTGAGCTCTTTCTTATTTGCAATGGTGATGGACAGGTTGACAGATGAGATCAGACATGAGGCCTCATGGACTATGATGTTTGCAGATGACATTGTGATCTGGAGTGAGAGTAGGGACCAGGTTTATGATACCCTGGAGAGGTGGAGATATGCTTTAGAGAGGAGAGGAATGAAGGTCAGCAGGACTAAGACAGAATACATGTGTGTGAATGAGAGGGAGGGTAGAGGAATGGTGAGGATGCAGGGAGTAGAGCTGGTGAAGGTGGATGAGTTTAAGTATTTGGGATCAACAGTTCAGAGTAATCGTGAGTGTGGAAGAGAGGTGAAGAAGAGATTAAGGGCAGGGCGGAATGGGTGGAGAGAGTGTCAGGAGTGATTTGTTACAGACTGGTACCAGTAAGAGTGAAAGGGAAGGTCTACAAGAGAGTAGTGAGACCAGCTATGTTGTATTGGTTGGAGACAGTGGCACTGAGGAAAAAGGCAGGAGTCTGAGCTGGAAGTGGCAGAGTTAAAGATGTTAAGATTTGCACTGGGTGTGACAAGGATGGACAGGATTAGGAATCAGTATATTAGAGGGTCAGCTCAAGTTGGATGGTTTGGAGACAAGTCAGAGAGGCGAGATTGCGTTGGTTTGGACGTATGCTGAGGAGGGATGATGGGTATATTGGGAAAAGGATGCTAAGGATGGAGCTGCTAGGTAAAAGGAAAAGAGGAAGGCCTAAGATAAGGTTTATGGACATGGTGAGAGAGGACATGCAGGTGGTTGGTGTGACAGAGCAAGATGCAGAGGACAGGAAGAAATGGAAACAGATGATCCGCTGTGGTGATCCCTAACGGGAACAGCTGAAAGAGAAGAAGAAGTAATGTTATCAGTATTCATACATAGTAGGCTTAGTGCAAGGTAAGGACTATAAAGATGCGTGACTTATTAAAGGCTATCTGCTAAGAATACAGATACACTGATGTGTAAAAAAATAAAATAAGCAAAACTCAGTGCACACATAAGGAAGTATTTTGCACCTAATGACCTTATTTATAAATGTATTTCATACAAATTTGGCATGTTTTCCTATGTTAACTGCATTAGAAAAAAAGAGTATAAGAATAGACAAAATGGAGCAGCAAACAACCATGTAAGAAGCGTCTGACTGCAGAATCTGAACTTGTAACCGCTAGAATATAAAAGAACAATTGGTAATCTTATTTTAATTTGGGAGGCTTTATAAGGCCTTCAAGGATAGAAAGCTCTATAGTGTATGTATATAGTTAAGTATGAACATAGCCAAGATGAACAAATGAAGAGGAATTACACATGATGTGCATTCAGCAACAACTTTACTGAACTGCACCTACAGAAAGAGGTTACATGGCACACACCCATTTACTGATCAATCCCATTTAAAACTACAAGTACAGTATCATCACTGTATAATACATATGCTCACATATACTACATCCTCCTTTAAAAGAAAAATGAGACAAACATATGCAGTTTACATTTAAATATACTGGTTGTGAATAATTATCTCTACATTTTTATCATGCAATATACAAACATACACTGAAATTTCCATTTTTATATCTAGAGTTCTATTTGATTAAGGCTGTTTTTTCATCACAACACTGTCCACAGTAACAGTTTATTATGGATTTGTACTAGCAACAGAATCATTCTGAGCAAGTCACATATTTCCTAGATCTTGACCTTGGCATTCTGAGAAATATTTACACACTGAAAAGGTGGTAGTGTTTTGTCTGACTCAATACTTTAAAGTAGTACTTGAAACTGGAACACTTGAGCTACTGTTCTTCTTCAAGACCAGTCTGCTTAATTGCTTTCCATTGTTCCTGTGTAGCTGCGTATCTAAATCTTATTATCTTGGCTGCACTGCCTGACAAATCACTGTAACAGGTAAATATATTTTTTGTCAATTAATCCAAAATCTATATTCATTCCTGTTTTCCACTTTTTTGTAATTATTAGTTGTTCTTTATTGATCCATCACAGCAGAGTGTGTTTCTATATTACATTTTCTTTCAACAAATCCATAGCATATATTTGGACTTCTGAAACTAACAAAAATAGGATGTAGGTAGCTTGCAGTATTACATAGGCAGTCTAGATCTGAGATGCCTTCCCATCATCATTTGTACTGCTGAAAGTTCCATAGACAACAAAGGCATGTGTTTATGCTCTAAAATAAAAATATAGCAATCTGAGCTTATACAACTGTCCCACTTTCTCATAAAATTCTTTATAGGTTGTACCATACATTATTTGTACTCATTGCTTTGCAGATATCTGGAGTATGACGCCCGTGCACTGGCCCAGTAATCAAGGATCCTCAATCCTCACCACTAACAATAGTGAGGGACATGCACATTGGGAGGATTACAGTACCCACACAGTAAAGTACAATTTCCCTTAAGAGCACACAGAGATCAGAGTCAGTCTGGGGCTGTCCCCCCCCCCCCCTCTATCTCCAGATCCCCACTGGCACAGCTACAGAGTGGAGTCCTTAGCCAGGGTTCCAAACCAAGTCCTCCCAGCACTCTCTCTGTCCAACCAGTGCTTCGTGTCCCTGCCCAAGTAGCTGACACACACACGCGCGCATACACACACACACACACACACACACACACACCTTGGGAAGGCTGACACAGGTTTACTAGCCATGCCCCCTTCTGCCCAGACCATAAGGTAGTTAGTACTGCCACCAGAACCCTTGCTTATCAGCTACTATAAGGTCCTTCCTAAAGAGTGACCAATTCCACTGTGTAATGTTATCATACACATTTCTGGACTGTGAAAAATGAAACTCTCTCCCCACTAGCATACAAAACACATCCTCCAAAGCCACCTTTAAAAACCTCATTAGGCAACATCTCAAGCAAAGTTGGCAGTGCCATGATTGCTCCCCAAGCTAGTGAAAGCGGATGAGGTACATATACTAAACCTAGAGTATTTGATAATAGTTTTCACTCTTACTCACAAACACTGGCTAATCTACAATGTATGTACTGCACCTGTGCACTATGTATGTATTCTACCTATGTTCCAAATTTCAACTGTACACCACAAATCTATTAATTACCTTTATTTTTAAATTAAGATTTTCTTGTTTGTTCTCTCCACTGTAACTATTGATGTGCTGCATACCACTGTAAAAACATGTCTATTGTAATTTCTGTGTATACTGATCATGTCTAAATATCTAAATGTATCTGTAATTTTTCTATGTGGAGATTTTCTCCTAGGGCCTCTGCTGAAAAAGGGCCTTTTCGGCTCAGTCAGACACCCCCGGTTAACAAATGTAAAATAAATAAAATAAATTCTGCTCATTTCCAGCAGGGTGCATTATGGTTACACTCTTGAAGCTCAGTAACAGAAGATATAGTTTTCTTACATTTTTATGGCAAGCATATAAATATTATTACTATTCACAAATGACACAGAATTATTTACAAAATTCTATCTAGCTGGGCTGGCAGTGTCACAATTCTATACCAATTATATTAATATTTTCAAGAGACATATAATTATTTATAAAATTCCAGCTAGCTGGGGCTGGCAGCATCTTGGTTTATCACATGGAGTATGACACTTTATGCCTAAATTCTGTCTTGTACAACAAAACAATTGGGGAGAAACACCAGTATGCTTGTTATAGATTTGTATATCTTGAGCTTGTGACATATGAAGTGTACTATGTAGGTAAAGACAGAGAAAATTATCACAGATAATATATGATCATGTGCTAGCCATCAGAAATAATTATCTAAAAAATGCAGTATAGAAACATTCTAAGAATTGTACCAATTTAAAAAAAAATCTTATTTTGTATTAGACTAAATGGATTTTGTAACTTTACAAAGGGCCACAACTTGCTAGAAATCAAAAAAGTGTGCTAGCACTTCAGATTATGGGCTAACCTGTTTCTTGGCCTCAGTCATACTACAAATATTAACTGCATTTTAAAAAAATAAAGCAGCAAAACTATGAAAGTTAGAATATAATTTATTAGTACATCTTTTTAAACCATTTTGTAATGAGAGCTGTTATTCTGAACAAGTCTTTTGCGTAAACAGAAACAAAACTGCTGCATTATGTTTCCAGCCTGCTGATTTCTTATTTGGGACGTCTTTGCTTGTGAATGCTGTGGGTTTCATTCCAGTGTAGTACAGTGTTTTTTTTTTTCCATTTTTCTAGATGTAGTATAGTTATCCTCTTCCACAAGATCTTGCTCCCTGGCTCCCATACCATTATCAACTTGACCCATCTGTTCCTTTACCTGGAGGAGGAAACCAAGCACCTCCAGTCTAGTAAGAGCTCAGTGACCGACCAGGTTCCCACCTGGTGAGCTTAATCAGTACATTCACTTCCCCAGATGGGGATCAAATGGTTGCGAACAGGTCAGCCTCTGAGATCCTGGGAACTTGCCTCCTAATCCCTTGGAACCCTATGCCTGTGGTGGCTTACTTCAGCTAGACAATTGCTGCTGGCCAGTGGGTACATGTGTACTACCTGAAATTACCTCCCTGGGAAAGAGGTGCACTGCTATGTAGAATGTGCACAATCAAATCATACACTGTGGGTACAACAACTAGTGCTCCCTATAGGCATCACCCAAGCTATGAAACACAGCCACCTGTCTCTCCACCCAGGATATGTAGGGTGTAATTATCACTCACTACCATCCTCCCCACCTGTTCTATCATGAAACTTTGCCACTAACCAAACACAGGCTAGCTGTATCACAGTCATATCACCCCTCTAACTCCATGGCACCAAACTTATCTTGATAATTTTTGATAATATACACAGTTCTAGCCTTTAACTCAGTGTATTGTGCAAGTTCCAAATTCACTGTTATTTGCTTCACATTTCAGCTCAGCCATATAAGCATCTATAGAGCCTTCAGCTACTTGATTTCTAGTAAAAAATAAATGGTTTGCATTTAGAAAATTCTTCTTTGTGTCACAATATGCCTAAAATTTTTTTTAGTATTACTAACTTATCTCTTACCTCCTATTTCTGGATAAAAGTATTAAATACCTTTATTGCCTTACCTGTCACATGAAGGAACATTTCACCTTTTCTGGCATCTTTGTGATTCCACTCATAGTGATATTCATAGGTTCATAAGCCACTGATTTGTGAGGATCTTAAGAAAAGTTCTTAAACTTTGTAAAATGAATCTTCAAAGACAGGCTGCACAAGTGTACATTGGGTACTTATATGTTTCTCTTATCTATGATGGCCATTGGTTCTAAACCAAGGATGAATTTATAGTTATATATCCACAAAAGCAGACTGAGGCAGGCAAAGCAGCACACACCAACAAGAATAAATAAAATCCTTTAATATTGTTAAGCGCTTTTCGTTTGAGGCTGTGCTCAAACTTCATCAGACAAAATGTATTCACAAACCACAAGCATAAATACTGAACAAATTAACAGCTCAAATGAGCAATAAAAGCAATTAAACAATTAAAAACAATTAAAAAATATTTAAAGACACTGACGTCATTAAAAGCATAAAGAAACGATCAATTCGATATCCAACTTGCACACCACCTTCAACTGCTGAATAGTTGAAATAAAACAATTCAAAGTATCAGCTCAACAAATTCTCATAAATATAAGAAAAGTAATTAATGATCATAACTAAAAATGAACATGGAACTACCTTAATAAACTTTTGAGTTTTAAAATACTACTAATGGAACAGCATTCATTAAGTCCAGGGGTATTATATGCATTTAATCTAACTTGCCACATAAGTTCTAATTCTTCCAACTTTATTGGAGTGGGACCACCCCTAGAGTCTTCACTAATCTGGTCTATTATTATGAATTTAAATTTATGGTCCGGATTAGAGCTGACATGCTTAGCTAAAGCATTCTTGAGTTTATTCTTCCGAATTGCATAAGTGTGTTCATAAAGACGGTCACAAAGACGTCTCTCCGTCTTCCCAATATAAAATGATGAACAATTCTGACATTGCGCTAAATAAACTATCATTGTAGAATTACAATTAACTCGACATTTCAAAAAGTATTGATAATTATGTATATTAAATCTATTAGATTCAATTACGTACTGACAATATTTGCAAGACTGGCACTTAAACATACCAGGTGTTTTTGGGTATGTACGTTGACGTTGTTCCAATAAGGACTTTAGATTTTTTGCCCTGCTATAAGTCACTACTGGTCTATCACCAACTTTATTAAAGATACTGATGTCACCTTTAAAAATGGCCCAGTTTTTACATAGTATGTCATAACAAAACTTGCTATTGATACTGTAAGTAGTGATAAAAGATGGCACTTGGAACATAAGTTCACAAGTTGTACTAATATCGCCAACCGTGACATTCACGGAACTACTCTCCTGTACAACTTCCACATTATTAATATTTAATAATGGTTTAAACAACTGCCTAGTCCGTTTAGACACCACTTCTTCCATAAGTTCATTAATCATATTCTCAGGGTAGCCTCGATGGATGAACATACTTTTTAACAAGCAACATTCGTCATGAAAGTCACTGTCAAGAGTAGAAATACGGGCTGCCCTGACTAACTGACCCTTCACTACAGCTCGCTTTTGGTGCTGAGGATGACAGCTAGAGTAATGCAAAAAAGCGTTAGAATATGAACTTTTTCTATAAATCTTAGCTGTATATCTCTGAAGTAGATGATTTTTAGATAGTAAAATGTCCAAATAAGCTACAGACTCAGTACTAAAAGTAGATGTAAACTTAAGAAATTCTGTGGAACCATTAAGGTAATAAACTAACATATCACTAATGACTCTGTCACCATTGAGCAAGATAAAAAATATCATCAAGATAACGTGTATAAAAAATCAGTCTGTCCTTGTAGTCAGAATTGGATAAAACAAATGAGTGTTCCCAATGAGCCATTACCAAATTAGCTATACTAGAACCACAAGGGAAGCCCATTGCTACCCCTACTTTTTGCAAATAAAATTCGTCATTGAACATAAAAAAATTATTGTTAAGAACAATATCTAGAAGTTCATCAACCAAATCAAGCTCACTCCTATCACAACCACTTGCTCTTAAATCCTGCCTGATCCAATCACTAGCAATTTCGTGCGGGATACAGGTATACAAATCTTTGCCATCTATAGTTAAAAATTGTGCTTAGTGTCAAAGGGCAATTCATTGATTTTCTCTAGAAAAGATCATGAGTCTTTACAGATTTGCTTTTCTTTAACTAGAAATTTTTGCAAAATTGCATCTATGACCTTAGCACACGGATATGTAGGTGAGCCTCTGCTGTCAACCAGTGGGCGCAAAGGGGGATCTAGAACGTCCTTATGAATTTTGGGAATACCAAAGAGACTTGGGAATCTAGGGTATGCAGTAAGCATATAATTGAACATTTTCTGATCAATCCTCCCTTCAATAAACATTTCTTCCAAGGTATTCTTTATATGCAAATACGCTGTATTAACTTCAGAATGTGAGCTAACTAAATAAGATGAGCTGTTCAATAGTTTTAACATCCAGTTGACATAATCGATCCTATCAAATACAACCATACCCCTACCTTTATCTGGTTTGCACACACGAAGGTCATGGACTTTAATAAAATCAATACAATCCTTCTCTTTTATAGAATCTGCACTACCAAGCATATAATGGTACTCAGACTGGAATCTATAACGGATATCCAACTCACACATGAGTTCAAACATTTGAAGAAGGGGATGTTAAAAACACTAGAAATTCTGAATGTATCACTATTAACAGTACTATTCCAACCCATCATAAGGTTGAAATTAAGTTTCCTGGTGAACAATTTAAGATCAATAATAGACCTCACCACATCTAATTTCTGGGGCGGGACATAAGTGTATCCCTTAGAAAAAAGTTCAAACATTTCACGGGTGATATTAACCAAAGAATAATTATAAACTTTAAAATCACCATCGTCATTAAGTAAAATATTGGGACCCGAACCATTTTGAAAGGTGGAATGGTCACCATTTAAATTGGTTACACTACAAAGACCATCTAAACTGAAATTAGAAAACTGAACAGATGTATCATTACATGATTGAAAACAGTTATCAATACAAGTCGGCATGGCAGTCAAGCAATTAGAAAAATCAGCAGTGCTATCTAAAATATCAGGGGCATAAATATCTTGCCCTAATGAAATAATAGAAGAGTCAAAACTCAAGTCTTGTAAAACTTGGATTTCTGCTTTGACTTCTGCTGAAACTGCAAAGTTGTTTGTTTTGGTCTTGCCCCTAAAAAATTAGGGTTATATGCATTCTCATTATTCTGCCCCAAATTGTTTTTATTTTGCAGTCTCTCACTCCATCTTAATTCGGGTTGTGTGACCGAACCATTAACTGGAACACTGATAGAAGGGGGTGAATTTTTTGATGGTTGAATATCCAAGTGATTTACACTCGAGTCCAACACTGAAGATCTATTAACTGTAGATGAATTAACAGGCTTGTAACCATGTCAGACTTGTGCTGCTGATGGTGAAGGGTATGCCACACCACTGTTATAAGCTTTAGTGTCTCTGTCCAATTTCTTAATTTTGTTATTTTTGAGTTTAACTAGATATTGGTCTAAACTAGAAAAAACTCGATTGTAATCGAATTTAAAACGGAAAAACTCCTTATCATGCCTAATCTGTTCATCAAGCTCAACCACCTGCTTACTTATAGTATCAACCGACAGGGAATAATGTTTAATCATAACTTCCAACAGTTCAAAACCCTGTCAGTCAAACAACTCAATCAAATCCTTATGAAAGCTGGAATTAGCCACCAGCCCTGTGGGATACTGATAGTGTCTCAAACGTTTCGGTACAATTTTACGAGCGAGACATTCACGGAAGTAAGAAACTTCCAACTGTGTTTTCTTTAGTTTGACTAGAAAATTATCCAAGCTATCTTTGAAAAGAATAAGAGAAGTACTCTGCTTTAAGTGGAGGGAAAGCCAGTTAATCTTGCAAAAGAGTCTGAGATGATTTCAATGGCTGTTTTTGGTACCACTGGATGTCCAAATGTGTAATCAGAGATATAGCTCAGCTTTTTGAATCCAGAGACTCCAAACTTCAGACAAGTTTCCAGACATATTCAGGGATATTGGCAGTTGTGATGAAGATGCCTGAGGCAAAAACGAAGAGATGCAGGAAAGGAGATAAATAGTACAGAAAAGTGCAAGTAAGAAATGTAAAAAAAATCAAACGTGAGAGCAAGATCTGAGACTTGAGCACTCATTTTGTAAGTGAAAAGACTGCAATTTTATTTGTTTCAATGTTTATAATACAAAATATGATTTGTTTGTACCACAAACTGAAAACCTAATGAGACATGTTGTTGCATGTGGCTGTGATGCTGTAGAGGTATCTTCGCACAGGAAGAACTTGCAGACTGAAGAAAAACACTTAAAAAGTTCCAAAATTCTTTGTAGCTGAAAAATTCCATTGGGTGCTAAAGTAAGTGGCCTCAAGGAGCAGTTTATAGACCTTGCCTGATATTGAACAAGCATGCCATATTACCCTTCCGATAGGGCACTGTCACCTAAGGTTATTAACAAACCTGACAGCATGCAGCATCACAGTGAGTGTACCATATTCATGTTCTGATGCCCTGTTGGTTACTATATGCAAATTAGCTCTGGGTAAAGAAGATGTATGACTGTTTTTGACTATATTCCCCAGCATGTTCCCACACCACATTTCCAATTATATTTTACCTTCTCTTTCCCTTTATCTCTAATACCTTAATGCCGTAATATCCCCTTACTTATCTTTTATTATTTACTGTTGCACTACTTCCCCCCCCTCCTTCTTTCAAACATTTACAATTCAACTGTTCCTAGCTAGATTAGCAATTCAAAAGTTCTTTTGAACACACCTTGATAAATCATATGATAATTTTGGCACTTTGTGCCTAGTATATGTAATACATCGACTCTGTCAATTGTTGACATATGCATATTTATATAATAACTCTGCCAATTTCATTAACACCCGTTGTACTACTTAACCTATACAATTTGCTTTGTTAAAATTGTTTAATGCCTTTAACTATGTACATCTTTCAGTAGTGGAGCTTTTCTTCCTGGGCCTCCACTGAAAATGGGTTCCTGACCCAGTGGACTTTCCCTGTCAACAAATGTCAATAAATAAATAAATAATGTTGGTCAGTTGGATGAACAGAGCTCTAGGTCTGCAGCTCAATTTCCTTTATGAGTGGGGTAATGATACTACCTTTTCATAACTGTGAAAATGTCCTTTCAAGAATAGTCCTAGTTACAGCCAGTGCCATGGCATACAGGGACAAAGCCCTAAGTATGGACCAGGTGATTCGAATAGCACCTCAGGTGACTGAAGTGCTGTCTTTGAGAATGTGTATGCCCATCCTGAGGAGGACACCATTCATCTAGAAATTCCATAGGGGGAAGTAGCCCTCAGATATAACAGGCTAACAAGGGGGGTAGATTCAAGGGGCAGGTCATACATGAAAAAAAATCCCCTGGTAAAAACAGTTAATGGCACAGACCTGCCCAAGGGCACTCATGTTCCATGCCAGTCTCAGCCTTAGAAAAGAGACAGGCTGGGCGACTGCAGCAGAGGCTGGTAAATGTGGCAATGGATGACAGCACTGGGATAGGCAGAAGGAGAACAAAAAAAAAAGAATAGTCTTACTTATGACCCATGTGATGGGCACTTTTCTGTATTCTGCTGTCATTTGAAGGTATCTGGATGGAAGTCCACCCCCAAACCAGGAAAGATGCTTTTCTTCTCATTTTCTATGAGATGCCTGATATAGTTATACCACACTGTCTCCGACTGTAGTTGAGAGCGAGGGTGGAAATCTTCAAATGTTAGGGATGTAGACAAAGGTCTTCAGAAGTTACATAAAGTCTGAAGAGATCCACAACAAATCCCACGAGCAAGGCAAAAGTTTGCAGCCTGACTGTACAATATTCAAAAGTAAGAGTAATGTGTGATTGTATAGTAATACCTATTAATTCTGAATCTGCAGTAATGTGGAGAATTCCCCTTACTCTGAGTACAGCATTGTTGGGGTGCGTATACACAAGCTGCAAGGGTCACAGGCACAGTGGTGAAAGTTTTGATTTTCTCTTTTATACTGTGAATTCACAGTGAACCGCTTTCTATTTTAAGAACAACTGTGCTGTGAAGTTTATACATGCCACACAAATCCCTAATTAGGACAGCTCCTGTTAGTTACAGCTGTGTAGTCTGATATGAAGGGCACTTTATAAAGTCTGGCACAAGAACAAATACAATCATAAGCATCTACACTTAACAGGGTGCCTGTATCCTGTTTTAGCCCAAATTACATGCATGATTTTATTAACAGCAGTGCTGCACAATATTGACACAAGATCGCACAAAGAGGGTTGCCTTAATATGCAAACAATGCACTATCTGAATCAAATCGCAGTCAGGATTTTCACTTTGCAGCTCCAAAGATAGCCAGCAAGCTTTACCTTACTGATGAGGACCAGAAGCAAGTAGTATTAAAGGAGGTCCAGAACCAACACCTCACTCTTGAGCTAGAAAAGATAAGTATGCAGACTAGGCCAATGTCTAGGTAGTCAACAAGTAAAACACACAAATTTGGCTATCTGACTCTCTCACAAAAAAATATTCTTAAAACAGAAACTGCTGCCAACTCCACAGTACATCTAAAATAATATTTGTTTCAGTCCAAATACTGGCAAGAGATTGTAGACAAAAAAACACAGAACAACAGAGGGAAGAGGACAGGCAAGAAAACATTACAGAGTGCTTACTCAAAAAAGGCGATGCTGCAGAAGGGGTCTGCAAGAAGATGCAACAAACTATCAAGAAAAAGCAATAAGTTACAGATGGCAGAAGAATCCAAGTGGTAAAAGATAAAGAGGAAAAGAGGAAAACTGTAAGAGGAAATACAGATGAACAAGGGCAGTAGGTTAAAGTTGCAAACTGTGTACAGTGAATCCAAAATGTGTAGGTAGTAACGCAGAGGCAGAGCTCAACGTTTCAATCTGTAAATGATTAAAACAAAGATAGCAGTGGTGGGGAGAAATAAGAACAGTACACAGGGATAATGAAAGCAAGTCATATCACCTACTTAGAGGTGATCTCTGATTGACGTACAAAGCCATGTGTGACCCAGCTCTGATAGAAATTCTACATCTAAAGAAATCCCAATCCCTCCACACCACATGCTCCATAGACCTCAACCTCATTACCACAATCAACAGAACATGCTGGAGGGACAGGCTGATAACCCAGAGACTGCCCATACTATGGAATAGACTTAACACATGTCAAGTAGAGCACCTCACTGGCCCTCTTCAAGAGAAATCTTGATGAGTGGATGGGAAATAGAAAATTAACCCCGAGGATCACTCTAGTGGCTCTACTCGACAGAGGAACTGGGAACTAAGGTTGGGTGGTACCGATGCCAGGGTAATCCTATGGGCTAGGCTTGTAAAGGCTCCAGGGCCATTAGCCTAGTACACACCTATGAACCTAAGTGGTGCTATGGAAGAGCTAAAAGCATACCTATCAACTGTCCAGATTTTTGCCTTGTCTTTTCAGTCTGTTCCTCATTAAAAATATGGTTTTCTCACAAATCACTGAGGACTAAAATCACTAAATAATGACATACATTTGAGTTTCAGAATTCATATCCTTCAGAAAATTCATGCCAGCACAAACCCTGTTATTCTAGCAATTTTCTAAGTTTATAAGAGCAATATTTAAAATCTATGCCTATTTGGGGGGGGGGGCTTTATCCCCCAATTATTCTGGCTTTGTCCAGATAC
The DNA here is from genome assembly GCF_019279795.1 of Protopterus annectens. Taxonomy (NCBI): domain Eukaryota; kingdom Metazoa; phylum Chordata; order Ceratodontiformes; family Protopteridae; genus Protopterus; species Protopterus annectens. Next base: position 1,279,727,013 of record NC_056743.1, read on the forward strand.
GTTGTGGTAGGAGGTTGAGAGGTATGGCTAAAAGAGGAATATACAGCCTTTGGTACTCCATACATGTACAAATCCAGTCTTAACCTCAGTTAAAAGTATTTTGTTCTTCCATGCACTGGTATTTCTGAACTTTCTAACTTTATATTCATTTCTTTTAGTCATCATACTTTCTTCTTTTGTTAATATGTGCTGTCTGTTTTCAAACTGGAGAACACCTTCAGGATGTCCTCAGGAAACCATTATGCAGACCATGGAACCTTATACCTTGTTTAATGTTCAGAAATGCTTGTCCTGTTTTTGACCATGTTTATATGAGCTTTACGGCTATATCCATAAATGCAGTGGTGAACTGTAATGTACACATAGTTTAAACAAAAGGCACGTTACAGTTTTGTAATTTTTAACCAGACTGTGACTTCTTATTTCTCCAGCCTACATTACACCCTGTATACAGGTAAATTATCCGATATTAAACTGCAGGCTGAGGTAACTGGAAACGAGAAAAGGCACAAGCTTTGTCTAGAGTTATTGCAACAAGTTATATACATTTTATCAAATCTCGTACAAACTAAACTGTGTATCATCTCATCTGTAAATCTGCTCCAGTATACCCATTTTTTCTGTTTTGGACCATAACTTCTATTCAAGGATTCATTTTAGTCCAGCAGTATTTTGTTTATTACTCCTTTTATTTTATATGTAGCTTGTTTTCAATGCACGTATCAAGACTCTTTCTTTGTATCCAACCTGCATTAGAATACACATGCATTCTGCATTTTATTTCAGTATGCCTTTTTCTCATTTTTTTTTATAATGGGCCATATTTTGTTCATGCACTTTAATATTAAGGATATTTGTGCTGTACATTTTATCTGCCATCTGGTCTGGGTTAAGGCAAGAAAGGGTCAGCAAATATACAAGCAAACAGCAAATAAATTTAAGTTCCTTTTTGTTGCTTATGTATTAAAAAAGATAAGGCAGGCACAAAATTGTACAGAATGCAAAACGGGATAAATGTAACTGTTGCTTTAAGAAACATGTCAAAGTCTTACTTGGAAGATAAATAAAACCAGAAGCCCTCCAGCAGGCTCTCATGTGATTAGGCACACACAAAAGGAAATTTGAACTGCCTGATACTGACAGCTGGCGTTGATTCATTTCTCTGATGTGTTTCACTTTCCAGTTCCTATTTGTTCCACAGTTACACTAAAAATACAGTCTTCGCCTTACTGTTTTTGTTATCTCAGCCTATGCCTCACTGGTCTAGCTTCCTGCCGATACATGATGATGTAAGAGCTACAGAAACATTCTGTGACAGAAACAGCAATGTTGGACTACAGCTGCAGTGAAGATAAGCTTAATTTTTTTTTTGTTAACCAAAAGCAGAGTGGCGCAGCGGAAGCGTGCTGGGCCCATAACCCAGAGGTCGATGGATCGAAACCATCCTCTGCTAGAGCTTTTTGTTTTAAACATTAATTATACAGCTGTTCAGAGTACATTAATGACTGTTACTCTAAAATATAATTTAAAACATAGTATTCTTTCTCTTAACAGCAAAACATTGCTGGGACTATAACCTACAAAGACAGGAAATCATCCTTTCCAAGCGTATTTTTTAATATTAGTTGCAAGGTTGGCCAGACTACATTGTGAACTTTGTGTAGCAAAAAAGCCTTCAAATAATGCATTTCAGCAGAGTGGTACAGCAGAAATATGCTATACTCATAATCCAAGGGTTGAGGGATCAAAATCACCAAGGCCGACCGAGTACATTATGATTACTTACCTACAAAAATGATAGCTTCATATAAAGAAAACTAAATTTACATGATGTAAGTATTGCGCTAGCCAGAATACATTATGATTTCTGTTAAAAATTAAATGCCTTTTAAGCCAGCTGAGCCATCACAGACCTTTGTCCTTAATACTAACATTGTTTAATAAACTACCCAGCCATCAGTAACATAATAAAATGGTAGCAACCCTAAAGGACCCTTCAATCAATTTATCAGTAACTAATCGAATCACAAAAATCAAACAGCTTAAATGGGGAGTCATAATACTCATTAAGCACACCTACACTATGGAGCAGCATTCCCTTCACCATCAGACAAGCAAACAACCTTCTTTCTTTTAAAATCAAGCTAAATCTAAATCACACTAGAATCTGTAGCTGTGCTGAATCTCCATGATAAAAACAGCCAAATACTGAAGATTTCCTCTTCTCACTTACTAAACTTTTCTTCCCAATTGGTTTTTATGTCTTACTGAAGTGAGTTTATTGCACTCCTCATGAGAAATCTTATGTATCATTGCTCTCCTATCAGCTCACATAGTTTGAATATACAGTGGATATAAAAACTGTACACACTCTTGTTAAAATGCCAGGTTTTGTGATATAAAAAATTAGACCACAATAAATCATTTCAAAACTTTTCCTATTTTTAATGTGACCTATAACCTGTACAATTCAATTAAAAAACAAACAAATCTGTTAGGGGAAAAATATAAAAAATAAAAAAACCTACAATAAGCTGGTTGCATAAGTGTGCACACCCTTAAACTAATACTTTTTTGAAGCACCTTTTGCTTTAATTACAGCATTCAGTCTTCTTGGGTACACACCTGTCATCAATTAAAGAGACTCTGACATTTACTCAGTTGCCTGCTACAGCAAAAGCTATGGTTCACAGACAGCTTACAAAACATCAAAGGGATCTCATTTTAAAAAAGGTATAATCAGTCAGGAGAAGGGTAAAAAAAATTTCCACAGCACTGGAGACACCATGTAACAGTGAAGACAGTCATCAAAAAGTGGAGAAAATATGGGACAACAGTGACGTTGCAAAGAACTGGACGTCCCTCCAAAATTGATGAAAAGACAAGACTAAAACTGGTTAGGGAGGCTGCCAATAGACCTACAGCAACATTGAAGGATCTGCAAGAAATTCTGGCAAGTACTGGTTGTGTACTACATGTGACAACAATCTCCCGTATTCTCCATATGTCTGGCCTATGGGGTAGGGTTGCAAGACGGAACCCTTTTCTTAGAAAAACATCCAGACATGGCTAAAATTTGCAAACAATGCATCAAGTCTCCCAAAACCATGTGGGAAAATGTGTTATGGTCTGATTGAGACCAAGGATGAACTTTTTGGCCACAATTCCAAAAGGTACGTTTGGCGCAAATACAACACTTTGCATCATGAAAAGAACACCATCCCCACGGTGAAGCATGGTGGGGCAGTATCATACTTTGGAGTTGCTTTTCCTCAGCTGGAACTGGGGCTTTAATTAAGATGGAGGGAATTATGAACAGTTCCAAATACCAGTCACTTTTGGCCCAAAGCCTTCAGGTGTCTGCTAGAAAGCTGAAGATGAAGAGGAATTTCACCTTTCAACATGACAATGACCCCAAGCATACATCCAAATCAACAAAAGAATGGCTTCACCAGAAGAAAATTAATGTTTTGGAATGTCCCAGCCCAGCCCAGACCTAAATCCAATACAAATCTGTGGGGTGACCTGAAGAGGGCTGTGCTCAAGAGATACTCTTGCAATCTGACAGATTTGGAGCACTTTTGCAAGGAAGAGTGGGCAAATATTGCCAAGTCAAGATGTGCCATGCTGATAGACTCCTATCCAAGAAGACTGAATGCTGTAATTAAATCAAAAGGTGCTTCAACAAAGTATTAGTTTAAGGATGCGCATGCTTATGCAACCAGCTTATTGTGCGTTTTTTATTTTTTATATTTTTTTCCCTAACAGATTTGTTTTTCAATTGAATTGTACAGGTTATAGCTCACATTAAAGGAGGGAAAAGTTTTGAAATGATTTATTGTGGTCTCATTTTTTTATATCACAAAACCCTGGAATTTTAACAGGGGTGTGTGTGCTTTTTATCTCCACTGCACACACACACACACACACACACACACACACACACACACACACACACACACACACACACACACACACACACACACACTCACTCTCTTTTCTTTTCCTAAATTCAATAAAAGTGTGTTTCTAAGTATGCAGACAATTGCACACTAGGTGCTTTGATTTCATCTACTAATGGTTTTGATAAAATGAATGTCTGTCTTAGTAAAATTAATACCTGGGGCAGATAGCTATTCTTCAACTTCAGTGTTGGTAAGTGTAAGGGTAACAAGTCCTCTAAGTTTACATGGACATATTATGCCAGTAATTGGTAGCATTGACAGACCTGGGGATCATAGTTAACAGAAATTTGTTTTTTTCATGGTCATGCTTTATTGCTGGCTAAAGTATAAAAGGTGGTACATACGGCAAGATGAAGTAATGAGTTCCTATGTAGTCTCTGTAAGCCACTGAACTGGACTAGCTAGTCACAGTTTGAAATTAGCATGCTTGAACTGATGCAAGGAAACTTTTCTAGCTAAGCTCAAGCTGTTCAAAACTGCAGTGAGACAGGCCTTCTGCCATATGCTCTGCTGTGATATTGGAAAACTTTTTCTGCACTTCTGTTTTACTGTATATCTGTGTAATCAGCACAAATGTTTTTAGTCTCCTTTCTGTTGTATGTTAGAGCTGAATATCTGTTACTGTTTGCAACCTTTAGAGCTTGTAGTGAAATATTTTGTCTAGAGAGACCTAGCTCTTTTCTTTGTGGCAAAAAGAATCAGTCTGGTTTGATCTAGCTAGAAGTATTCCTGCAACACTGTTACTTTAATTGGATAATTGGGCTGTTTTTTCTTTCTCTGCCTTTAATAGCCAGTGTTTTAAACCAGCTGTACTTGCTTGCTCAAGCTGTTCAAAGCTGTACTGAGATAGGCCTTCTGCCATTTGCTCTGCTGAGATACTGAAAAAAGATAAGTGCTTATTTTCAAATGTTTTCTGCACTTCTGTTTTACTGTATATCTATGGAATATGTGCAACTGTTTTTAGTCTCCTTTTTGTTGCCTTTTGGAGCTAAATATCTGTTACTCTTTATGACCTTTAGAGCTTGTAGTGAAATCATTTATCTAGAGAGACCTAGCTGTTTTTTTTTTTTTTTTTTTTTTTTTTTGTGGCAGAAAGAATCAGTCTGGTTTGATCTAGCTAGAAGCATTCCTGCAACACTGTTACTTTGATTGGATAATTGGGCTGGTTTCTGTTTCTCTGCCTTTAACAGCCAGTGTTTTAAAACAGTTGTACTTATTTGTTCAAGCTGTTCAAAGCTGCAGTGAGATAGGCCTTATGCCATATGCTCTGCTGTGATACTGGAAAAAGATAAGGGCTTATTTTCAACTGTTTTCTGCACTTCTGTTTTACTGTATATCTGTGTAATATGTGCAACTGTTTTTAGTCTCCTTTCTGTTGTCTGTTAGAGCTGAATATCTGTTACTGTTTGTGACCTTTAAAGCTTGCAGTGAAATCTTATGTCTAGAGAGGTCTAGCTATTTTCTTTGTGGCAGAAAGAATCAGTCTGGTTTGATCTAGCTAGAAGCATTCCTGCAACACTGTTACTTTGATTGGATAGTTGGGCTGTTTTTTTTGTTTCTCTGCCTTTAGTAGCCAGTGTTTTAAACCAGTTGTACTTATTTGCTCAAGCTGTTCAAAGCTGCAGTGAGATAGGCTTTCTGCCATTTGCTCTGCTGTGATATTGGAAAAAAATAAGTGCTTATTTTTAACTGTTTTCTGCACTTCTGGTTTACTGTATATCTGTGCAATCTGTGCAAACTGTTTTTTGTAGTCTGCACAAGTGTTTTAGTCTCCTTTTTTGCTGTCTGTTAGAGCTGACTGTCTGTTACTGTTTGTGACCATTAGAGCTTGTAGTGAAATATTTTGTCTAGAGAGGCCTAGCTGTATTCTTTGTGGCAGAAAGAATCAGTCTGGTTTGATCTAGCTAGAAGCATTCCTGTAACACTGTTACTTTGATTGGATAATTGGGCTGTTATTTGTTTCTCTGCCTTTAATAGCCAGTGTTTTAAACCAATTGTACTTATTTGCTCACGCTGTTCAAAGATGCAGTGAGATAGGCCTTCTGCCATTTTGCACTGCTGTGATACTGGAAAAAGATAAGTGCTTATTTTCAACTGTTTTCTGCACTTATGTTTTACTGTATATCTGTTTTAAACAAACTAGGCCACCACTAGTATGAGAGAAAAAAAATTACTTTAATTAAAGTAAAAATAACAGTCAACAGACTGGTTTTGGCTCAAAGCCTTTTTCAATGTATAACACAGACTGCAATACCAAACCCCATATATATACAGGAAAACAACATTTACAGATCAACCAATCACAGATCAACACATTGTTCATAAGTGTTCATTTAAGCCAGGTGGAAAAAGACCACCCAGTCTCACAATCCAGGCTTTTTCCTTTTTATTTAAAATATTGTGCCAACCAGCTTTACAGTTCCTGTTGCCACATACCCTATTGATAACACTAAAATCCAACTGGGCAGATGAATGTTTGATGGTATGCTTATATAATGCATTGGTGGAACATTTAATAATCATGACAAGGAATTAGCATCTAGGTTCTGTGAACATGGGTACACTCAATCACATCTTGTTCAGACCAGTAGCTAGGTAACGAAGTTACATAGAAAGGATTATTTGATATATCATACTAACAAAGGGACCTCTCATAAATGTATCAGGTTCACAATGAGTTATGGACGAAACACCTCTTGTTTCATGGATTTGGTTGCTAAATGTTGTTTTTGTTTTAGGAAAGGTAAAACATTGGGTGGCTACTTTAATCATTATAAACGTAGAATGCCATCCTCAAATATTATTCAGGGTACGTTGGATGACACTAAACTTATTGGATGTTTTCCCTGCAGTCACAGTTCATTCTGTAAACACATATTTCAAATTTAAGAATTCACTACCAAAAATACACCCCGTATATTTCACATTAATAAATTTGCAAATTGTAGTATGGATTGGGTAGTTTATTTAGCTGCATGCACTTGTTTAGCATTTTATATAAGTCAAACTTCGAGAACCATTAGATTACCTATATTTGAACACCTTAGTATTATTAGGAATAAATGTTCACCAATGCATTATATAAGCATACCATAAAACATTCATCTGCCCAATTCCATTTTACTGTTATCGATAGGGTATGTGGCAACAGGAACTGTAAGGCTGGTTGGCACAATATTTTAAATAAAAAGGAAAAAGCCTGGATTGTGAGACTGGGTGGTCCTTTTCCACCTGGTTTAAATGAACACTTATGAACAATGTGTTGATTTGTGACTGGTTGATCTGTAAATGTTGTTTCACATTTCCCTATATATATATATATATATATATATATATATATATATATATATATATATATATATATGGGGTTTGGCAATGCAGTCTGTGTTATACATTAAAAAAGGCTTTGAGCCAAAACTGGTCTGTTGACTGTTATTTGACTTTAATTAAAGTTATTTTTTTCCTCTAATGCTAGTGCTGGCTGGTTTGTTTTAAAATTTGCTTTTTCATTTGGGCCTTTGCACTTGCCATCCATGCGAATTTCTGTTGCTGCTTACTGTAGATATGTGTAATCTGTGCAACTGGTTTTTTTTGTTTGTTTGTCCCACCCTCCTGACCAGTTGCTGTGGTGGTCTTAAAACTTGGTGGCTTTGAGTTGCCCGCCTCTAGTATAAAGTTGATACTGGGCAGTTATATTATGCTGTTGAAAACTCAAACTGTCGACAGCGTAATTATTGACACGAAAATGTTGAAACCCCTGAACATTGAACACACACAAAAAAAAAAAAAAAACACCCAAACACAATAGAAATTGCTCTATGCAGGCCCCCCACACCCCCGTTACTTAAATATACCAACTCCGAGATCGCACTACATTGCAGTAAATGGAAATCTCCCCTTACAGACATTTCCATTTACACGCGCGATGACTTTCGCTTTCGACATTTTGGTGCTGACAATATCAGCTTTGATATTGTCGGCCTTCGACAGGGTGAAGTAGACCCAATAGTGGACACTGCCCCCAGTCACATTACATCAGCTCATTCTGTTTATAGTGAGAACGTAGTAAAGGTCCAGCCCCTTTAGCTTCTGAACCTTGAATTATCTTATTATCTGCTGTCTCTTCACTTTCTACTTAAAAAAAAAAACACTGTACCTCTTTCCACTTCATTTATGTTTGCTGTATTTACTACTGCTTGTTGGCAGCCTCACTAAATTAATGACAGTTTTCTACTGAATCGCTGCTTTATTTGTGTTGTCTGTTACTGTTGTGATTGTGAGCTACTGTTTCAAAGCAATCTACTGATTAACTACATTTCATTATTATCAGCTGCAATTCATTATTGTTTAACTGCATTTCGTTGCTGTTTAACTGTATTTTTTCATAGTGCGAGTTCTATTCTTTTGACTATAAGTGATTAATCTCTGCTTCATTTTGAGTTTTTTCTTACTGATTTCTTAACCTTAAAATTGAGTAGCATAGTCTAGATAAATGTCTGCTGCATCCAGATTTTCAGCTGCATGTTTTTTTTTACCCTTTTTGAGGTATTCCAGCTATAAGTTTTCCCTTAGTAACACTTGTGTCATCATTTACTAGTACTACTCTTAGACCTTCCTCCCTTTACCCTCTTAGCTCTTTCAGTTTGTGACAAATATGGATGGACAATTTCCTAAATTTTCTCCTTCCAGTCTGGCCAATATGGGCATCCTGAGACAGTATAGCAACTGCCTTATGTACACAGACAACCGTCTACTGCTACCACATCGGAACACAATTTGTGAGAGATGCAATTACATCAAGCACCTACTGTCACTGCTTTCTCCCTCACAAACCAATATATCAGGCACTGAGAAGGTTGGCAACATGAAAATCACACCTCAAGCACCACCCACACCTACACAACACCCCCCCCCACATATGCAGAGGTCCTCAACAAAAGCATACCCAAACAAGAGAGACTTACGAGGCATGAACGCAGGCAAAGTCCACTGCCCACTACACCACACATCTGTGTCTCACAGCCACTAAGGCCTAAACATAAAACCAATATATTAGTCATAGGAGACTCCATTGTGAGACACACAGATGTGCCCTTCACCAGGCTGGATAAGGAGAAAGTCACGGTTAGTTGTTTGTCGGGTGCCAGAATCCGTCATATCACCAATGCACTCAAGTCTCTCAACAGGTACGGTTATGACTCTGACATAGTCCATGTTGGAGTGAATGACTTGAGATGTACCTCCCTGGACTATATGAAGAGAGACATGATCGATCTCACCGAGTGTGCGTCACAGGCAGGTATGTTCCTAGCCTTAAGCAGCATTCTACCATCACCCAGAATGATGCCTCAATACAAACAGAAAATGATTGACTTTAACAATTGGCTTAGTTTCTGGTGGCAATCCAAGGGGGTCCAGCACCTGATAGCCTGGGATGACATGCTTGACAAGCGTTGATGCTTTCCCAGTGATGGCCTGTGTCTGTCTCCCTTGGGCTTCAGACTCCTGGCAAAGGCTCTTGCCTCCCCCATAGTGCCTTTTTAGGCAATGTCAAGAGGTCAAAACTACCTACGTGAAAACTTCATCAAAATGTAAATTAAAAGTCATGCTGCTAAATCCTAGGAGTCTAAACATGAAGCTGCACTGATTGCAAACATTCTTAACCCTGGAAGAAGCTGAAATTTGTGCAGTCACAGAAACCTGGTTCAAAGCTGCAGAGAGCACCCCAGCCATACCAGGTTACTCATCCTATCATTCATTCAGACCCCAAATCATGGGCAGCAAGACAAAAGGGGGTGAAGTTGCAATATATATATAAAAGACATACACACCTCTAGGCTGGTCAAACAGTATGATGAACAGGAAATGCTCCAGGTGCAGTTAACAGCTGACAAGACCCCTATTCAAATCATAGCTAGTTACAGGCCTCCAACTCTGACTCAAGATGCCCACTCCACCTGTCTGGACCTCTTCGAATCTATCAAAATTCAACCCTTTACCCTGATCCTGGGCAACTTTAACTATCCAACCATAGAATGGAAGAAATACTCATGCCAAAACACAAATGCTCAGAGATTCTTTGATTTTGTCAATGCAAATGCCTTGGACCAGTTGGTTGACACCCCCACAAGAGGTGAAAATATCTTGGACTTGGTATTAACCAACATGAGTAACCACTGCAACATCCCTACAATGTCATCATCACTGGTAAAATCTGACCACAAAACAGTCACTTTTGAAGTCATCATCTCCCCTGACCCCCTTCCCAGCTAGGGTCAAACAAAAAAAATTCTCCAAAGCTGATTACAACCTTCTGAGGGAAGGTTTAAACAGCTTCACAGCCCCCTCCCCAGGAATTGGTACATATGTCCAAACCTACACCAGTGTACTATATGAGCATTTATATAGCAGCATGGAATCAGGAATACCAGACAGGATGAAATCATCTTCCTTAAGGAAGAGTAAACCTGTCTGGTGGGCATCTACAATAAATAAACTCTATAATGAAAGGAAAACATTGCTGTCCAGGAACAAAAAGGAGCAGGTGTCTACTTGGAAGCAATCTCTCCTTAGCCTTAACAAGCAAATAAGAGCACTAGTGAAATCAAACTTCGAATCCAAACTGGCCACATCTACTAAAGACAATCATGAAGCTTTCTTCACATATGTCTGCAATCTCAAGGGAAGCACCCAGATATGCTCAGAACTGGTGGTCAAGGACACCACATACACAAATCCTGTAGAAAAATAGCCAACCTGCTGGCAGACAGGTTCAGTGAAAACTTCACTCCTCTGTCCCCCCCATCAGTAAAACAAGACATCCCCAGTACCTGCCCCCCTCAAAGGCAAAAAAATGCAGCCTCCATGGGACCCAATAACATCCCAGACTGCATCCTACATAAAAACTCAGGCAGGAACTTGCAGCCCCATTAGGCACCCTATTCAACCAAAGCCTGAGTACCAGCTTCATCCCAGCCAGGTGGGGGACAGCTACTGTTATTCCTTTGCACAAAGGTGGAGAGTCCACCGATTGAGGAAATTATAGACTCATCAGCCTAACTAGCCTGATCTGCAAGGCCATGGAGTGGATTATTATGGACCTCATTAACAAGGACATTGGGAATCTCCAGACCCTTGATCCAACACAGTTTGGTTTTGTCAAGGGGAGGTCATGCCTGTTAAATTTGGTCAACTTCTTTGAGATGGTCACCAAGGCCATAGACGAAGGGAAGATGGTGTACACTGCCTACCTTGACCTGGCCAAAGCCTGCAATACTATTCCCCACTCAGGTTATACCTAATAGATAATCTCTCTCAACTAGGCATCAATCTATATGTTACCAGATGGGTAAACAAACTGTCTCACTGATAGAACCCACCTAGTCAAAATAGGGGAAGCCACCTCAAGTACGAGACCCGTAACAAGCGGTGTACCCCAAGAATCTGTGTTGGGGCCTCTACTGTTTGGCATATACTTCTCAGAATCAAGGCCAAATCTAGTGAGCTATGACTGACCAAGTTTGCATATGACTACAGGCTGGGTGCTGTCATTAATTTCCCAAGTGATGTGGACATCCTCCAAGAGGGTCTCACCCAAACAAATGACTGGTGCCAGAAACATGGCTTCAAACTGAATGCCAAAAAATGCATCATCATCATCCCTTTTGGGAAGGATGATGTCCCCACAAATTATCACATTGATAATAAGGCACTAAGCACACGGTCATGAGGGACTAGGGTACCCAAGTTGATAGCAAACTGACCTTTGATCACCATATTGCCAATGTTGTACGGAAAGCTTTCTACATGGCCCACCTCATTAGTAAGTATATCTCATCCAGGGACAAGGTTGTCATAAAATCCTGGTATTCTTCCCTTATAAGACCCATTACTGACTACAATGCCCCTTTCGGCATGTACCTCATAAAGCACATGCAGCAGCTGGAGAGACCACAGAGGTTCCTCACCCGGAGAATCCAGGGCCTCAAACATCTACCCTACACAGTTAGGCTGTCCCTCTACTCAGTCTCCTACAGACTCCTCAGAGGTGACCTCTGTCTGACATACAAAGCAATCTCAGACCCTGTCCTGATGGGACTGCTGCATATCCACAAGTCAAGCTCTACTCAAGTAACCCACACATGTGACCTCAACCTGGTCTGTGCCATCAATAGGACTTGTGGCGGGACAGACTTGTTTCCCAGAGACTCCCCCTTCTGTGGAAAAGACTCCCTCTCCAAGTAAAGGAGAGCACCTCATTAAACCTTTTTAAGCACAACCTGAATAACTGGATGGGGAGCAGAAAATACACCCCTGGAATTTTGCCTGTGACCCTGCTTGACAGTGGCATAGGGTGCTGGCTTGTTGGAACATAGGCTAAATTCTTGTCTAGGCTTGTAAGGGCCTCAAGGCCAATAGCCTAGTAACTTCCTATGATCCTACGAAATCTGAATACGTCAGACTATCAATACATTGAGAGAGACTGGTCAGATTTACTTTGTAGTATTACATGTAAGTTTGTAACGGGTAAAGTGTGCATGGATTACAGATGTTTGAAGGACATCTGTAGGTTTTATTATATCTTCTAGCTCAAAAATGCTTCGGTACTCAAATAGTAATTACAGTGAGGAGCTGTTTGCCTGTAAACATTAGATAATGGTAAGGCTGATTTACAAACTGGAATTTGGAAATCATGGATGATTTAAAGGCTCCCTAGTGAAATATCAAGGCTCATAATAATGAACAATAAAATTATGAAAAAAAGACAGGAGAATGGTGAATATCAACCATCGCTTTTCTCTTTAAAGTTGTTTTCTGCAGTGGGCAAGTCCCCCTGCACCCCAGTGTAGGCGGAAAACACCTCCCACTCACCCAAACATACAGATATATACATATATATATATATATATATATATATATATATATATATATATATATATATATCATATATATCAAACTACCCTCTAGGCTATTCCACTAGCTGTTTAACAAGTTAAACTGACTCATCTAAACTTGCAAACCCCTAATACCTTATATGTCCCCCTCTCTTACAGTTTGCATTCAGTGTATTTACCTAACCTGAAGACTCCCATCATTCTACGATATACCTGACTCCTGACAAAGAAAAGAACGTCCTAACAGAGTTCCTCCACTGCCTTCTTTACTCTCTCTGCCTGTCCTAAGAACTGCCCAGAAAAGTGTATGTATTCTAATGGGAAAGATATTGTTACCTGTTACTGCTGTATTTAAACCTGTGTATGATAGCTAGCAGCCTACCGTGGACTTCAAATACCCCCCTATTTTTCAACCTTCCCTGCTGTCTTAAGTGCTCCTGTTATTTACTGCCTGTCCACTAGGTGGCAGCATATACCCAATCCAGACTATTCATTTTATCTCCCATGCTAAGCAAGTACTGAATCATTTCTAAACGGCCCACTAATACCCTACCCAAGCCTTCAACTTCTGTGACCCTCCTTGCTCTTACTTATCAACACTTACAGTAAACCGGTGCTTCATTCTCCATACCTTTCTTACCTCTTGCTTCATTCTCCATACCTTTCCTACCTTTTAACTTACCTATCCAACCACTGATTGTTCCTTGCAGTCTTGCATTCTTCCTTATTCTTGGCTCTACCCGCTCCGTTCGCCCTGCGGACTCACTGTGCTCCCCCTACCCTTCCCCCATATCACACCCATCCCCAGCACATCTACATTTATAGAGGTATAACCACACAATCCTCTCTATCAACCAATCACATCATCCCACCCAAATTATTGAACACACCCCCTAATTATCAGGATCAAACCAAACTCAACCACTGCAACCTATCCCAGTAACTAACTGACTCTCATATAACTTCACTCCGATCAACCATCATGCTTATCCTATCTCCCTCCACCTTAACCCATTTAGCATTTCTTCTTACTTTGTCTTACCTAAACTATCTTACCACTCCACCTAACATTAGTCACTCCCCCCTTCCATATAACTAACATATTCCTCAGACTTCACACAACCCCCTCAGTCCCCATCTCCCCTCTCTGTTCAACAATAACAATACTACACTATTCCCGTATAAACTCGAACCCATCTCCAACAAAACTACACCCCTCCTCATCAATATTACTTCAATGAAATTAGTAACCCACAAACAAGACACTAAACTACTCAAACACCTTTTATTACATATTTCTCACTTCATCACCATCCTTCTGTCTGGTGATATTCACCCAAACCCTGGCTCCCTTTCCCCACATAAGACAACTTCCCCTTCACATTCCCCCCACATAACCAGAAAGTCCCTCAACTTCACAGCTCTAAATGCCCAAAGCATATACAATAAAATCCCCAACCTCCATGCCTGGCTCCTTTACAATCAACCAGATATACTGTCCATCTCTGAAACCTGGTTGAAACCCCACATAAATGACTCCGAACTGATTCCACCCAACTACTGCATTATTCAAAAAGATAGAACAAACAAGAAAGGTGGGGGAATAGCACTGCTCTACTCATCCTCCCTCTCAGTTACTCCATTCACCAAACCCATTCCACAATTTAATAATGCAGAACTAGTTTCAACCCTACTTCAAATAAACAAACAGAAATTCATCTGTATTGTGTCCCTCTATATCCCTCCGGGAAATATCACAACACTCGAACATATTCTCTCTTGGTTTTCTACCAATGTAACTAATGAAACCATCATCCTGGGTGATGTAAATATTAACTGGGATGCTATTCATTTCCCCACAAACCCCCTAAAAATAAACCTCTACAATTTCTCCCAGCTCATCAACACCACAACTAGACCTTCCAAGGACTTCTCTACTCGAAGTACCCTTGACTGGATTCTAGTATCCCAGCCTCACTACATCTCTGACAACGGTACTCTTCCCGACCCACTCGGCAACCACTTCCAAACCTTTGCCCACCGTATTTATCCCCCCTTACAACTATCCCATATCTATATCTCTATCTGGTCACTAGCAAACTTCAACCCCAAAATATTCTCAAACTTGCTCAAGACAAACAGATTGGAATCCACTAAGAACTCTACCTCTAGATAGTGCTGTTACCTATTTCAACACAACCTTTCTACACATGTTAAACAACCTGGCCCCCCTGAGAACAAAACAAATGAAAAGTAAATCTGTACCATGGTTAACTAAAGACACCTTAAGCATAATGACACTCTGAGACAAAGCTTGTAAACGTTACCAGAAACATAAAACAACCACCACCCTTAACGAATACAAACTACTGCGTAACAAAGTAAAAAAACTTATTTCTTCCGACCACAAATCTTATTTTTCCATACTACAAACTAATCACAGTACAAACCCCCAAAATTCTGACAGGGAATCTCCTCTCTGCTTACTCCTGGTAAAAAAGAAAACCCCTGCCCTGACACAAATGCCACTGACACTGACCTTGCTACCCAATTCAACTCTTTCTTCACTGATTCCATTGCCAAGCTTACTACCTCCTTCACCAACCATCCTACTTCCACACCCCTACAGTCACCTACTCATTCCTCTTCTAGTACCTCTTCTCACTCATCTACCTCCTCCTCCATACCCCCTCCCTTCTCCATACAGCCCATCCCAATCTCTACTATTAAAAACTCCTACAAAAGCTGAAACCAGGTTCAAATGCCCCAGACCAAATTCCCTCTTACTTCTTAAAAATATCCACAAAGGCCATAGCCTTTCCCATCTGTATCCTAATAAAATGGTCAATTACAGAAGGTCAGGTACCTCAACCCTGGATAAAGGCCTTCATTATTCCACTTCACAAAGGTGGGAGCAATAACAATATCCCAAATTTTCATCCAATTGCCATCCTATTCCAATTCCAAACTGCTAGAAAAATGCATCCACCTACAACTGTTACCCTATCTCATAAACAACCAACTCCTAATCACCACACAATATGGTTTCGGGCCCGGCCACAGCACCACCACCGCTCTCCTTACCTTCCTCGAAACTATTAACAAAGCCCGCGAGTCCGGCCTTATTGTGTCAACCCTCTTCTTAGACCTGTCAAAGGCCTTCGACATTCTCTCTCACAACCTTCTCCTCACCAAACTCTCTAACTTGAACCTATCCCCCACCATTATCAAATGGTTTACCAGTTACCTATCTGATAGAGAACAAACGGTCAAATGGAAAAAAGCTACCTCCCCATGCCTCAATACTCCCACAGGAGTACCCCAGGGTTCTATTTTGTGCCCCTGCTATTTAACATTTTCATAAATGACTTCTATCGGACCATCCCTGATACTCACCTCATCCAATACGCTGACGACTCCACCATAATATGTTCTGCCACTTCCATCCCCATTCTAACAAAACTAACCGAAAATGCCTTCTCCTTAACTGAACAATGGATGCTAGACAACCACATAGCACTCAATGCCACAAAAACTAAACTAATGTTATTCACCCCTTCAAAAACCACCATCCTAGACCAAAATATCTTCATCATCACCAGTCAGAATAATACACCCCTCGAAATAGTATCTAATACAAAACTGCTAGGTGTCCTAATCGATGACCAACTCAAGTTCGACATTGACTTACAAGCAAACATCAAGAAAACACATAAGAAACTTGGCATGCTCTATCACCACAATCGGTATATCCCCCCACCAAACTAACACTCTCTACAACATACCTTATCCCATCCCTCCTATATGGAGTCCCACTCCTCACTAACCTACAATCCTCCCTAAAAGCTAAGCTGTCCTCCTGTTATTATAACATTTCAAAGTTTGCAACTGGCCACAGATCCCTAACACATCACTGTACTGCCCTTCACAAACTCATTTGGCTAGAACTACCTAACTACCTCACATATATTCAACTCACTCAAGCTCATAAACTCATCTTTAATCCCTCTCTCTACCTCTCCCTGGCCACCGCCTTTAAGATGCACCAGCCCAATAGATCCCTAAGATCTAACTCCCAAAATCTCACTGAACTACACAAACCCTCTCGTCCACCAGGGAAAAATCTTCTGTCCTTCTCCCTAGCTCACCTGTGGAATTCTCTTCCTCCACTAATCCGCACAACTAGCAACCTATCCTCCTTCAAAACCTTACTCCACTCCCATCTAACTTCCTAATGGGAATGCTCCTGTTCCCATCCTGCATGAAGTTCCCAACTCAAGCTACTCCCCTAAATTCAGTAGACCTCCAAACATCCTATTATTACTTAACTCTGATAAGCATCTATGGTAATCAATACACTTGTATATAAATATGATTACATAACACTGTAATAAGCACCTATTGCAATCAACAGATTTTGTACCTAAATGCAATTATTTTACACATTATTTTTCTTCTTAATGAATGCCTGCTTTTGCATTTTTCCCATTTTATAACTGATATTACTATACTATCTATTGTTATAACTTGCTTTGTAATTAATGTCTATTTGTATTGTTCATTTACTGGAGATTTTCTCCCCAGGACTCCATTGAAAACAAGCTCCTAGTGGCCCAATAGACCATCCTGGCAACAAACTGCAAATAAATAAATAAATATATGCAATCCAAGATCAACATACCTTGGGGAAAAGTGAATATTCTGAGGAATACCAGTTTTGGACTTGCATATCTGTAAGTCTACAATCGATTTTGGTAATTCACTTTTGCTTTTCTATGGTTTTGGACTTGCATATCTGTAAGTCTACAATCAATTTTGGTCATTCAATTTTGCTTTTCTAGGGTTTGGACTAATGAGTCTCAGAATTTCAAATGGTTACCCAGTTTCAAAGAGTCTGTATTTCTTGATGGCCATAGAAGTTAATGATCCTTTGAGCTTAAGAACAACCTTAACTTTAAAGCTGCATACATGTTCAGTGAATGTATTTAAATGTTACAGTGTATCTTTATTACATCAATCATAAATGTCAGTTGCAAATATACATTACCAAAAGACACCATAAAGCTATATCTGCTTTCAATAG
The DNA here is from genome assembly GCF_019279795.1 of Protopterus annectens. Classification (NCBI taxonomy): domain Eukaryota; kingdom Metazoa; phylum Chordata; order Ceratodontiformes; family Protopteridae; genus Protopterus; species Protopterus annectens. Next base: position 1,279,744,955 of record NC_056743.1, read on the forward strand.
ACTGTTTCTAATGCTTCAGTGTACATATGTCTGTGACACTACTGGAGTCCTATGCTCATTGCTTTGTCTCCTATACTCTTTAATAGTTTTGTCAGTTTATTTCCATGCTTAAATTGTGCAAAAACTGAAAAAAATTCTCTATCATTTTATCAGTCAAATTTGCCTTAAATTATTTTGCAGCGATCAGCCATAAATTAAGAAACTGCAGATCTGTTTCTTAAATACTTTATTTTTATTATTTTGATTACAACCTCTTTAAATTACATTCTTCGTTTACCTGGAAATAACTATACAATATCACAAATACGCCCAGCTCATACTCTTGATTACAAATGATATCACTTGCTACTATTTGTGCTCTGGGACCCTGTCGTAATATTACATGCACATATGCTATCTAAAGAATGCACAAAATGAATGTTTTTGGAAAATAAATCTTTAGTGGTGAGTTAACTTAATGCCTGTGAGAAGTTTTCTTGACAATGTGATTTCTGATGTTAAACCATCTTAAATCAATAAATGTGTTCATGTGCGTGTATCTATGTTTCTATATCTATACCCACAAGAGAAAGATGGTCTATGTAGGCAAAAATCTGTGAGCACGAGCGTTTGTATGTGGTTGTAAGAAATGTTTATTACACATGTTCATATTCATTAAGAAAGTGCATAAAGTAAATTAAAGATGCCTAGAATGCTTAGAGATGCCATGAATATTAATGGGGATCACTTTGGTGTGTGTCATGTTGTGGATACCCTTGCCACAGAGGCATGATATGTCTTTTTAGCAACATTTTTATGTAAAACATAACATTTAGTAATTTTATCAAAATGCTCCATCTAAAGTGCACATAGCTTCATAGGTAAGTACATGGCTAACTGCCCTTGGGGGCTATTTTAAGCCTGGTTAATTTCACTTACTGAGAATCACATTCTGTATCTCTTGATTGTAAGGCAAATACTTTAACCATTATGCCAACTATAAAGAACATTTCTTGTATTAAATAAAAGTGAAGGCATTTACATATTTCATATTTTGAAATATATTAATGCGATTATATAGGGAATGTATGGTTTTATTTGTCTACAGGTAACAGTGCTGCATTAAAAGAAACTCGTAGCTTTAGCAACAGATAAGATGTTTGCCCCAAGAGTTTGCCTTCTTCCATGTCTCCTGAATAAGCTCCCCATCCTGCTTATACCAACAGCTTTTTTCTTACCCTCTCTAAAAACTAAATCTTCTCTAGCTCGTCCATGCTTTATTTCATCCCTTAAAAACATCTCTCTTTCAGGTTTTACTCTGTGGTTTAAAACAACTGAAGGCTGTGCTAGCTAATGGTCACATTTTATTAGAATTGTATGCTGCTTTTCTTTTTAACCTGGCTTAGATCAGCTGCTTGCATACAGAAGCTAGACTTTTATCTGAAATCCACAGACCATCTTCGGTTTCAAGTCTTTACTATCAGACTGTGGCAGTCTATAAAGTGTATAAATGTTAGTCTGACCATGAACAGGCTACTGTTAACAATACAAGGCAATCTGTAGGACAAACAAGAGGAAAAGGATTGCTCAAACAGACAATGGCGAGCAAGTCAAACAAATTTTTAGAAAACATACATCTCAAAGCTAACACAGAGTACTTTTATTGAAGAACACAAGCTATGAAAAGCTTTCACTTCAACAACTCATCAAGTGCTTAAAAACAATTTAAAGTTCTAATTTCTGCAAATACATTATACCCATGTGACAAATAATATCCGATCAATATGCACGGCGTGCATCCTGATAAAAATCACAAACTCAGCATGTTATACAAAAATATTTCTTTCACTTTAAATAGCTTTATTATACCGGCATATAAAATATAAATAGCCTGTACAAAATATGTATGATAATGAAGATATTATACAGACCAGAAAGGCTCATCCAGACTCTGCTACACTTTGCTGTGAAGGAAAGGTTAGTTTGCTGTTATTTTTTGTATTTCTGTATTGCCTTTCTATATTTTGAATACTGTAGTTTGTTTTCTTTACCTTGTGTTTTGCTTGCATTCTGTTTAACAGCATATTAAAACTTCAAAAGAGACCACAGCTCTCTCTGTTCTGAGTCAGGCAGAAATAAGAACTGATTAATTAAGGACTCATTCATAAGACAGAAAAGGTCACTTAAGGTTAATCGCTTGTTAACAGAGGGGGTGGAGCTAGGAACTAAAATTTCTATTTAAGGAGTAAACTAAAACATTTCAGAGCTTTACCAGAAAGGCTCATCCAGACTCTGCTACACTTTGCTGTGAAGGAAAGGTTAGTTTGCTGTTATTTTTGTATTTCTGTATTGCCTTTCTATATTTTGAATACTGTAGTTTGTTTTCTTTACCTTGTGTTTTGCTTGCATTCTGTTTAACAGCATATTAAAACTTCAAAAGAGACCACAGCTCTCTCTGTTCCCACCCATTTAAGTTGTCTTGTTAAATACCACTGTCTTTCTAGTTGCCCGCCTCTTATGTTAATCTGACCATATATCTCATTTCTCTCTACTTTCACTGGCTTATGTGAGTAATCACAAAACCATCACTTTTGAAATCCCACCCCTTCAATTATTTAAATTTATTGGCCATCCTACAGTATTTCATAGTACCAAAATACAAAAGTAATCACCCCTTTCAGTCCATCTTGCTGTTTTAAAAATAGTAACTCTCCACTAAACCTTAACTTTTTAAACAGGTAAAACTCAAGTTACCTACTTTCATATCTAACTTCTCTAGTGCACACTGCAGAGTGCATTCTTTTCAATCTTACCTTTAAGCATCCCTGTTACTAGCACTTTCTCTAATACCTAAAAGATCATCTCTACTTGACTCCAAGTAGACTTTTCTCTATCTGTTAAACCTAGCACTTGCTCCTACAGTACTTATTACCTTGATACGGCACTCTTATAGATAGCACCCCAAAAGGCAAACCCCCATTTCTCGGTCACCACGTCCCCGGAATCTTTTTTTAAAGTTTTTTGTCTAGTCCTTCTAGCATGTCGAGGGATCAGTTGCTAGTGTCCTCTCCTGCTCAGCTGGTGAACCTGGGAATATTGAGGCAATGTTACAATTGCCTCATGTACACAGACAACCCTCTCCTCCTCCCACAAAACACAAATACATGCGAGAGATGCAACTATACGGCCAAACTGGAGGCTGAGCTCTCTCAACATAGGACTGGCAAGACCAGTCAGGAGGAGAAGGTTACCACACACACTATAGACCCAGTCTCACATAGTACCATCACAACCTCAAATCATACACATAAACACACAAAGACATACTCGGCGGCTCTGATCAAAAATCTACCAAAACAGCAGAGGCCACCAAAGCAGACACCCAAACAACCACCACCTCAGAACACAACACCTGCAACACATAGACCTCACAGTCAGAGTGTCAAACAGTCACAGCCCTTAAGGCCAAACACAATGCCAGACACACTAGTCATTGGTGACTCCATAGTCAGACACACTGACGTCCCGCTCACTAGACTGAGTAAGGAGAAGGTCACAGTAAGCTGCCTGTCGGGCGCTAGAATCCGCCACATAACGCAAGCACTCAGGTCTCTCAACAGCAGGTACAAATATGACTCAGTCATTGTCCACGCTGGTGTAAACGACCTGAGACGCACCTCCTTGGACTACATGAAAAGAGACATTGAGGAGCTCTCTGATTATGTAGCCCAGGCAGGTATGACCCTGACCTTGAGCAGTATCCTACCTTCACCAAGAATGATGCCACAATACAGAGATAAGATGATCAGCTTTAACAATTGGCTTAAACTCTGGTGTCATTCAAAGGGGATCCGATGTCTGTCTGCCTGGGATGACATGCTGGACAAGCCACGCTGCTTCGCAAGGGACGGCTTGCACCTGTCACCCTGGGATTCCGGATATTGGCAAAGGCTCTTGCCACCCCCATAGTGCCTTTTTTAGGCAAGGCTCAAATTCTAAACCTACCACCCTAGAACACAAAAAGGAAAAAACTAAGGGTAATGCTGCTCAATGCCAGAAGTCTAAATCTCAAAATGCACGCACTCGAGGCCCTTCTCAGTATGGAGAACATCGATGTCTGTGCAGTGACAGAAACCTGGTTCAAGGCTCCTGAGAGCACCCCAGCACTATCAGGTTTTACCTCTTATCATGCGTTCCGCCCCAAAATCCGGACAATACCAAGAAAGGAGGGGGTATCCATATTCATCAAAGACACCCACACCTCAAGACTGGTGGCAACGCACGATGCATCGGAGACCATCCAGGTGCAATTAACCATAGGCAAGACTGCTCTGCAAATTGTAGCATGTTACAGGCCACCCTCACAAACTCAGGAACCTCACATGGCCTTCCTGAAAACACTAGAGGGGATAAATGTATCACCAAACACCATCATACTAGGTGACTTCAATTACCCTAATATAGACTGGGAACACTACTCAAGGCCAAACACCCTAGCCCAAAAGTTCCTGGAATTCATAAACTCAAATGCCATGGTACAACTAGTCACCATCCCCACAAGAGGAGAAAACATACTTGATCTCATCATTACGAACATGGGAGCACAATGTTCAACACCAGAAGTATACCCCTCACTGGTGAGATCAGATCACAAACTAATCTCGCTGGAGGTCCTCATCCCACCCCCACCTGAAATAAAAAAGACCACAGTAAAGAACTTCTCGAAAGCCGACTTCACACTTCTAAAGACTAGTGTGGTCTCCTTTAAGGCCCCCGAGCCGACGGAAAACAGTACTCAAGCCGCTGAATCACTTACAAATGCCTTCTACCAGCACCTGCAGGACTGCATGGATAAGGCAATCCCAAGCAAAACAAAGACTCTTTGTACCAAAGGCAAGCGCCCACTCTGGTGGACCCCAGCCATAAACAAACTCTACAACAAAAGGAGGAAGCTACTACAAGATAGAGCAAAATCCTTAAAAGGTAAGACACCCTTGATCACTATAAGTAAATAACTAAGAGCTCTCATAAAATCATCCAAAGCAAATTTTGAGAGAAAAATAGCTAAAGACTCAAAAGACAATCATAAGGCCTTCTTTAGCTATGTTAGAAACCTGGGAGGAAACTCCCAGATATGCTCAGAACTAGTTCAAAATGATGTGAAGATTACTGATCCTACAGACATTGCCAACATACTGGCTGACAGGTTCAGTGCAAACTTCTCCCCAAAGGAGAGATATCTATACCAAGCGATTGCAGCCCCCAAACATCTCCAACGCCCAAGTGAGAACTGCTCTCTCCAAAGCAAAAACACAGCATCCATGGGACCTGATGGTGTCCCCGGCTGTGTGCTCCACGAACTCAACGAGGAATTAAACCCACAGCTAGGACAGCTGTTTAATCATAGTCTTACCTCTGGATACGTACCCAGGGAGTGGCGCACTGCAACTGTGGTCCCACTTCACAAAGGCGGTGCCTCCACCGACCCTGGAAATTACCGGCCCATTAGCTTGACAAGCCTTATCTGCAAAGCCATGGAGAGGATCATAATGGACCTCATAAATAAAGACATAGGGAATTTGCAGACTTTGGATCCATCTCAGTTTGGCTTTGTCAAAGGCAGATCATGCCTTCTAAACTTGGTTGACTTTTTCGAAACAGTCACCAAAGCAATTGATGAGGGAAAGGCAGTCCATACAGCCTACCTCGATCTGGCGAAGACCTTTGATACAATACCCCACTCGGGTATCATTGAAAAACTCATCAGCTTAAATGTTAACCCATACATCACAAGATGGGTTGCAAACTGGCTGAGTGACAGAACCCACAGGGTCAGAGTTGCTGGCGCCATGTCAGACTCAAAGCCTGTCACAAGTGGTGTACCACAGGGCTCAGTCCTGGGCCCACTCTTGTTTGGCATCTACTTTTCCGAAGTACAAGCAAACACAGGAGGGTTATGGCTGACAAAGTTTGCAGATGACTGCAAACTGGGCCATAGTAGAAAACACATCTGACACAGATATCCTTCAGAAGGGTCTCACAGAAACGGATAACTGGTGCCAGAGCCATGGCCTAAAGTTAAATGCCAAAAATGCATAGTCATACCCTTCGGGAAAAACAAGGTTACCCCTAGCTACCAAATAGGTGGCAATCCACTGAGTACAGAAGAAGTTATCAGGGACCTGGGGACCCAGGTTGATAGTAGTCTGTCATTCGACACCCATGTAGCTAAAGTAGTTAGGAAGACCTTCTACATTGCCCACCTTATCATGAAGGGATTCTCATCTAGATCAAGGGAGGTCATAGTCTCCCTATACTCATCACTCATCAGACCAATGATTGAGTACAATGCCCCATTCGGAATGTATCTGACCCGACACTTGCAGCAGCTGGAGAGGCCACAAAAGTTCCTCACCAAAAGGATAAAGGGTCTCAAACATCTGTCCTATGCTGCCCGACTGAAAGAACTCCAGCTCTATTCAGTCGCTTACCGCTTGCTCAGAGGTGACCTTTGCCTAACATACAAGGCCATGTCAAACCCAGATTTGATGAATATGCTTCACCTCAAAAATCTAGATCCGTCAGAGCCACAAGGGCGGGAGACTTAAACCTCGACACGGCTATTAATAGGACGTGCTGGAGGGATAGATTCATCACCCAAAGACTCCCTATGCTGTGGAATAAAATCCCGGTATATGTGAGGCAGAGCACCTCGTTGGCCTTGTTCAAGAGAAATCTTGACCAATGGATGGGAGATCGCAGATATACCCCAGGGATTACCTCAGTGTCACTGCTCAACAGAGGCACAGCAAAATAATGGGTATAGTTCCCCATACTAAAGGGGTGGCGTAAGCCACAAAACTATGGGCTAGGCTTGTAAATGCCCTCGGGCAGATAGCCTAGTATGAACCTATGAACCTATGAACCTATGAACAAGACAATCTGTAGGATAACTAGATTAAAAGATTAGAGTGTGCAGTAAACAAGATGCACTCATGGTAGTATTGATCCTATACTTTCCTTGTGACATTTCCTTTTATGTGAATCATTAACATACTGCAATCAATACACTATGAATTCTGCTATTTTAGTGTTGTCTTTTATTTCATTGTGGATCTACAATAAAATCATTTTTACAAATGTAGCTCTTTTGGTCATCTTATTAATTGTTTTTGTGTTAAGCTTGCTGTTCTATTTACTTTTCACTAGTGTAGTCCACTGTGTATAACTGCATATACATATGATTCATTTGTTCATTTCAGTATCAATCTACACTTGCAATACATGTAAGAAGGAAAAAAGTATTTTTTACTTCACAAAAAAGTACCTCAAATCAGTGGCAGCCTGCAAATGCCTATCCTGTATAGCAATTATCTGTATAACTCAGGTAAACTTGTAATGCTTGTGAAAGTAAACATTGGTAAGTTAAAAGCAAGTCTCTGTGGTGGTTTAAAGTAACTCATACAGGTAGAAGATACCAAAGCAAAAGACAAGCCTTTGTTTTTATTAAAAAAAGGATATTTATCTGTCTCATTTTAGATTTGTTGAATTTTTCGGTACTTACGTATTATCGCAACCAGATTTGCGACATGTGATAATTGCTCTTGTTTTTGCCAAACAACATCTTTTAAGCCTACTCGTGTTTGCTTAACTGTTAAAAAGTCCTCTGTAATGTTGGTGATGAGTTTGAAAGACTAATAAGGGATAAAAATCAGGTTTGTGTGGAGCAAACTTTAAGGACGTTAGGCAATGAATACAGTGAACACGGTTGCGTGAATACATATGATGGGTTGAAAGAAGTGTGGGAATTAGCGTAAGATGTTATTTAACATATTGACAGCAAGAAAGTTTTCTTCCTGTGTTTGTGTACTGTTCACACGGACAGTTCAACTGGCTCCGAATATTTTCTTCAATTCGCTGAGTTGCTCATGTGGAATGCATTATTTTGTAGCTGTACCTCTACAGTATTTTCACTGTATGGATGAAATAATTAATAGAAATACAATGAGACATGCAAACTGTTTCAGGTAAAGTATTTGTTAAAGTTGAAAACTTTTTCAAAAGTTAAGGAAGATATATGAAAGGAAAATTTTAAGACAGAATTGCAGTAACACTTAAAGGTTTTCAGAATGGATGATACTGGTTAAAATTTATAGGTGATTATAGGGTGGTTTTCTCCATGAGATAGTACTGCTTTGAATGGTTTTATTTTGCAATAGTGGTATTCTCAGGAGAAAGGCTGATTGACATGCGGCGGTAAAGGGCAAACCTACATTGCAGTATTACTTTCTCAGATGTTGAACTCATAAAACCACCTAAACAAACAAAAAAAATGTAAAGAAAACACTGTTTCTATGCCTTGCAATAATACGCAAGTACTAATTTTTCCATTTATAACTACACACACACACACACACACATATATATATATATATATATATATATATATATATATATATATATATTAAAATTATAAAGTTTGGGAAAGCAGAATCGACAAACCTGTACATCTGTGTGAGAAGAATTACTGTAGCTTGACAGTGAGAGGGTATTTATGCTATGTAGAAAAGCAAATGCATCAGCAATGCAGAAGACAGTGAAACAGCATGTAAACAGGTTAGACTTAAATTTTTACTGGAACAGTGTTGGTTGGGAGCATTGACATCTTGGCTGGGGTCATATAAAATAATCCTTGTTACCGTCATCCAAAAAGTTGGTATTTCCTAGAAGGGGCAGTGAGCCAGACCAGAAAAGGAAGAAATGAGAATTTTCAGTATTAATGAATGCCAAGGTCAGCTACTGAGTAAACTGTATCTACACTTAAAAGCAAACCTTGATAATAACATGGTTGAACAACTAGACAAATGGAAGAGACAGTTCAGAACTAGCCAAGGCTTTTTCCATGCTGTAACATATCAGATATAATTTATAAAAATATTTATAGAACACTTTTCAGTCTCTTAATTCAAGAATTAAGGACAAATCTTAAAATAATCATATATAATAGACTATTCCAATTCACAGACTCCCTCCCCCACTGCCTGTAAGCACCACTTTGTGCTTATAGGTACTGAGGGTTGTAGTGTCGCATGCTAATGTTGCCCATGAGTGAGGTCTACAGAAAAAAGCTTCCCAGATTAAGGTTCCTAGCTGTTACCAAATAGTTTGGTTTCTTCAGCCTCTGACTGCTTTGAAACTATGAGTAAGTCTTAACCAGACAGTACTTTTGGGCTTACACCCCTGAAAAGGAACATTTGTGTCTAGTGGGCTTACCTAGTAAACAAATTAATAAAGTGAATAAAAGAAAAGAAAAATGGTATAGGATTCACAGATGTCGGTACTATGCAAATATTGGGCAAGGCAGGGATCCAAAGGCATAAGTGTGTGTAGCAATTTTGCCATGCCCAAAATGGTGAGAATCTAGGCAAAGTAAAATGAAGTCACCCTACACAGCTTGCCAGGGTTAGTAAGTTGTGTTGTGTATGACTAGGAGTATATGTCTGTGTATCACGTAATTCTCTGAAGTAAAAGTCATTACCAAAGGGCTCTGGCTGACTACATTTGTAGATGACTGCAAGTTAGGATCGGACATGGAATCCCCAAATTACTTAGCCATCCTGCAGGAAGGTTGGTCCCAATAAATTAGAGGTACCAAAATCATGGACTGAAACTAAATGCAAAACAAATGCATTAGCATTTTCTTTGGGAAGTCATCTACCCCAGAGAATTACCAGACTGACAATACACCCCTAATAGTTGACTCCATTGTTGAGGATTTGGAAACTTATGTGGACAATAAACTAACTTTCATTTTATTTATATTGCACAGGGATTGTGTCTAGTTCTACACAGGTCATTGTTCCCAGTTACTCAATCCTCATTAGGCCAGTCATTGAGTATAATACCCCCTTTGGCATGTATCTGCCCATACACATGCAACAACTGGAATGCCCACAGAGATACCTTACTAAAATGATACAAGGCCTAAACAACATGTCCTACATGGCCCGACTCAAAGTCCTGTCACTGTACTTGGTATGCTGCAGACTGCTAACAGCTGACCTGTGTCTGGTATACAAGGCATCCTACGACCCAATAGTGATGGACCTACTGCACATAAGCAAGCCAAATGCCATCACAAATACTTGGCCTAGGGATCTAAACCTCTTCTGCAACATCAAGAGAATGGTTTGGAGCGACAGGCATATTCTTAGAGGATTCCACTGTTCTGGAAAAGACATCCCATCCACATAAAACAAAGTGCATCCTTGATCATATTCAAGCGTAACTTGAATATATGAATGGTTAATAGCATATTTACCCCAGGACTACGCCCTCTACAACTAATAGACAGAGGCACTCCATAAATGCTTTATCCCATGCATAGGTCCCCTCAAATAATCTATGGTACGTATGATTCCAGGTATTCTTATTTGGCGTAATATATAATTATTAACTGTGGGATGATGAAGACCAATCTAACATCAGCTAGGGTTAAAATGGCCTGCAAAGGCAGCTAGCCTAGTACTTGAATCTTTTTAGTTCATAACTGAATACTAGGCTAACTGCTCTGAAGGGCATTTTAAGCCTAGCCAGTAACCTGATATCAGAATCCAACCCTTTGCCTTGTCTCTATGATGTGTGGACCTTAAGCACTATACCAAACCCATTCCATTCCCTATTACTATTATTAATAACCATATTAGCATTCTCTGTTAACCTAATCCAGCTCTTTCCAAGACTATCCATAATAAATCCCAGTGAACTCTGTCAAACGCTGTTTCAGTATCTAAACTCATCAATAGTAAGGGAATGTTCTTACCGTCTGCATCAAAAGTATTCTTAAAATAGGAGTGAAAACCGGCTCTAAGTGATGATAATTATTGATGTGGCACTCCAACCCCATGTACAAAATGGGAAAAAGGGAGTTGATGTCAATGCCAATGATTTCTTAGCAGTCACTTTGATCTCAGACAATTAGCTTAGGCATCTCCCCTACAAGTTTATCTGCTAATATCAAGTCAAAAGTTTTACAGTCATGATTAAGTATAGAAATTGGTCTATAGAATGCAGTACTAGCTGGATCCTTCCCTGCTTTACATATTACCATCAAAACTGCACTCTTCCATGATTCTGGTACTTGTCTATCAGTCAGCTATATCTTAGTCAAATAGAAGTTTTAGGAAAGACACAAAGAGTACAAGATGAACTGATGATGTCTGGGTTATGTGAGGGAAGGTCTGTAACAGCCAGGTATGACTGTAAAAGAAGAGAGGAATGGCACTAAGTCTGCCCATAGACCTTCAAGTTTTGTTTTCAGAATTTCCCTTTATAACCCTATGCAGAAAATGGGAAAAAGGAGGTTAATGATGATGATGGTGAGTCTGCCATATCTCATTTAGGTTTGTCTCCCCCTCCTTCCACAGTTCTATGTGACTTTCAGCTGTACCTGGTAACTTATTTGTAGCTTTTTTTTTAATTGAGTTTTAATTTCCTTTGCAGTGATGGATTTCCTTATTACATCAGCTTCTTTACGCTTTGGTAGTTCTATCTCTGCCAAAATCTCTTTCCAGTTCTCTTCTGTCTTCTGCTTCCTGTACAGTTCCTGGTAGAAACCTCTTAGTATTGATGCTGTTCACATTGGATCATTATAGACTTGCCTTGTACTATCATATTTCATCTTTATTATTCACCTCTCCCCTTTTTCTTGCCTCACTTTTCAGGCTAATAATGGGTGAAACTTTGCCACATTTTCAAAAAAAAAATGCTTGATAGAGGCAATTTTAATGTGCACACATCCCTGCTAGTTATGTGTCCATCTCTTTTTTTATTTGTTGTTGTTTTCCGGCAAACCCCTCCCTTGGTTGTAGTTCCTTTAATGTCTTACAATTTCCTAAATAAAGCCTATGTCTTCCAAGATGGCTCCACACTAATCAACAGCATAGCTTCAGCTCTCACAGTGTGAAAAGAGAAATCGAGACTCAACAGCTAGTGATATTGTCAGCTTGAGTAAAAATTTAGTTACTGACCAGTAAGGGCACTGCCTGGATATCTGCACAAAAATTAAGAGTAATCAACTCAAATAAAAGGCTGGAAAAAATGGAAGAAGCTTTAAACAGATATTCAGATGAGCTGATAAAACTGCAAACATCAGAGGTCAAAATGAAGAAAAGACTGGCTGAATATGACACTGCTCGAGAAGAGATGTTTCAAAAACTCAAATCAGTAAAAACTAAAAGAAAAACCCAGCCAAGCTAGATTTTCCACTGTGTGATTCCTTAAAACCTCATGTGTTAGAGGTAACATGGGATATATGCAAATGACCCCTTAAGAACATCAGGTGCTTCAGCTATAAGGCAATTCTGAATGCCCATGACTTTTTTTCCTTTTTACGTCTGTTATGGGCAAATTCAGAAAGCAAAAAGCAAAAAAAAAAAAAAAAAAAAATTCAGAAACGCCAAAGATTTATTACAGTATCACAAACAAAGCTTTTGGGATATCACCTCCCTTCTTCAGTGTTCATTTGAACAAGTATCAAAGATCCATTAAATATTGAAGTCAGACCTATCACAAGCCAAAAACCCCCAATCAAAATGCATTCTCAATTATCTTATTAGGTACACATTCGAAAATGCAATTTAAAAAACCCATAAAAATAATTCAAACTCATTCAATAAGTTTAAGAGAAGCATATAAAACATTTAAAAATATACAGAATATTGCTTTAAGTTAGCCTGTCTTACTTTAAGTACTGGCTTGATACTAACTGCTGTGTTTAAGCCTGGTAAGCGATCAGCTTCAAGGTGTACGTACCAGCTATATTCCATCAATTTTAACTTGTTATTAATGTCACCACACCTTATATTTTTATACACACACTGAATGACTCTAAATGTCAAATTATGATTCATTCCATGATCAATTACATACTTAGCTAGGGAGTTGGTAGTCACTTTATGTCTAATCTCAGACTGATGTTCAGTAATCCGATCTCTGAGCCTTTGTACTGATTTCCCCACATAAAAACTGGGACATATACAAGTAGCCAAACAAATGATATTAATGGTGTTTCAAGTAGCATAAAATTTTAAAATATATTCTTTATTAGTTAGGGGATGTTTAACTATATCATCAGATGTTATAAATTTACAACATGAATAATTAAAACAAGGATGGGTACCATTCTTAAACTGTCTGTATCAAATACCAAAATCCATCTCCTTACAGCAAAGAAGTTTTTTAAGATTTCCACAGTTTCTATAGGCAAACCTTGGTCTTTCACCTATTAAATCTTTAACAACTGGTAGTACTGACTGAATATCCCAAGTCTTTTGTATTATTCCCATTACCCCATTTGTTCTTTTACTATAATTCATCACATACCGTAAACATTGTGGCTCATTACTTCTATCCTGTAAAATAGACCTTTCTGAGCTTAAAAAATAGGGTCTAGCATTTGTTTCTCTTTCACTTAAAACTTGATTCCTAAGATCATCTAGTAAACTTTCTTCATAGCCTTTCAGTGTAAAATCATTTACCATATCTTGCATTTGTTTGTGACATTTCTCCATGTCAGTGTTAAGCCCTCTAGCTTGTAATAATTGGTTCTTCACTGCATCTCTAAATGTATGTCTAGGATGCATGCTTTTATGATGCAGATATTTATTTATTTAATATTTGTTAACCAGGAAAGTCCAACTTGGAACGAGCCAATTTTCAATGGAGGCCAGAGAGAAATGCTCCAGATGCATGTCTTTATTCACCTGTACATCTTATTTAAAAATACTGGTGTCAATAGTATTCCCTTTTCTAGAGATGTTCACATCAAGAAATTAAATATGGTCATGTGAGTAATTTAATTTGAATTTAAGAAATTAGGTAGTACTGCCCAAATGGGTGACAAATTCAATCAGTTCACTTTTGTTACCTTTCCATATTAAAAATATATCATCAACAAAACGTTTAAAAAATAAATTTTATAATACCATGTATTTAAATTAAAAATAAACTCTGATTCCCATTAACCTAATGCCAAATTGCAAATGTGTTCGCTACCGAGGTGCCCACGGCTACCCGGGCAACTTGGTGGTAAATCTGATCATCAAAAATAAAAACATTGCTAGTGAGGACTATAAACAATAAATCACAAATTGTTTCCACATATCTGACAGTGTGATCGCTGTGAACACTCAAATATTCACAAACTGTTTCTATACCACATGCATGGGGAATCACTGTAAAAAGTGAGTCAATATCTAATGTTACTAGAATCTATAAAGTCGAATCAATGGATGAACATCAACCATGGAACTTCTGTAAGAAATCACCAGTATCATATATAACTGTCCACATTGTTCAAAAGGGGTTTGAGAACATTCTGCAGATACGAGATAGGTTCGTTACCTAGCCCTTACCCGAAATAACGGGTCTCATAGGTGGGCACATCATTTTTTTTGTATCTTGGGCAACCCATATAAACATGCAGTAACAGGATGTAACACAGTAAAATAGTTATATACATGTAAAGTTAAGTCACCCGTTAATTGCAGATAATAAACTATTCACTGTATGAATCACATTATTAAGAGCATTCAGGCTTATCTTTAAAAGCACTTTGTCATCAGCTAAAAATTCATTCATACATGCTAGTAATTCTTATTTAAGATGACAATAGCACAACCTTTGTCGGCCAGTTTAATTACAATATCACTGGCCTTTTGCAATCTTATCAATGACTGGTACTCCTCTAAACTCAAATTATATTCCTTTCTCTTATCTTGTTGACCATAAAGTTCTTTAATTTGTTTTTCACAAACATCATGAAAAGCATTTAGTACTGGTGGATTCACAGGTATAAAAACAATTGGTTTCCTTCGCAAATACAAAACATCTGTATTATTTTTTAAAGTAATTTTTAAACTTAAATTACATATAAACAATTTTAAATCTGTTAAAGCATCCACAACAATATCCATAGGAATAAGTTGTAGACTTTTCCTCAATAAAAATAGTCACTATCTTTGAGCTGAAAACTTGAAAAATTCACTACTGACCATTCATTGCTTTGCTCTGGTTGACAGGTATGCTGCATGTCTCTGGGTCATCGTACTTTTTTCTTTCCTCAACTTGTCTTCTTCTGGGTTGGCCTTTCAACAAGTTCTGATATCTCATGTCCACCTTTTATGGACGACAGAATAAAAAAAAGGTTGATTTTGTACATTCCGAGTCTGTTTAACAGCCCAGCCCCATGCATTGACTCCATGGATGTAGATCCTGTTGGTATAACCACCTGCTTTAAGGCAGGAGAAGAAACCTGACTGGTACTCAATCCGGAAGGAGGAGTGACTGTTTGTGTGCATTCATCAGGCATACTTATCTCATCCAACTGGTACAGCGAGCCCTGATTGGTCTTTGCTTCTTGTGGCAGGCTTTCCCTTTTAGGCCAGGAAAAAAATATCTCCCATCTTAAAGTCATTAATGTCTCTGAGTAATTTACATTTTTTAGCAGCCTCCAAACATACCTCAAAGACATGTAAATGATCTAACGTCATTATAAAGTTGTATAATATTCCTGAAGGAAGATAAGTTCAACAAGGAACCTTCACGTCAATTAATTTCCTTCTGTATGTCCCTCAAAGAGGGCGGCCACGGTGGTGCAGTGGTTAGCATTGCCGCCTCACAGCAAGAGGTTCTCCGGTTCGATCCTCGGCTGGGGTGCCTTCTGTGCGGAGTCTGCATGTCCTCCCTGTGGTCGCGTGGGTTTCCTCCGGGTGCTCCGGTTTCCTCCCACATCCCAAAGACATGCTGCAGGTGGATTGGACACTCTAAATTGGCCCTAGGTGTGCATGTGAGTGTGCCTTCTGTGGAAGGTTGGGCGCCGGGCTGGCAACTCGACACCGTAAAACTCCACTGCCATTCAATGTGCGGACAAGGTGATCCGCTGTGGCGACCCCTAACCGGGAAAAGCCGAAAGAAGAAGAAGAAGAAGAAGATGTCCCTCAAAGAACTGGATCATTAGGGATACATAATCTGCACTTAATTTCAAGTTTAGCATTTGCCACTTCTTAAGCAGCTTGGGGTAGATGTTCCTGTATGCAGGCATTTTCAAAATTCTCAAGCATCATGCTACTACACCTAATACTAAATAGGCTTGAAAACTTAAGTGCTGCCACTGCAGATGCTTAAACTGTTGCACTTTTCTCTAATATTTTAACAGAAGTCATAAAATCATCATTTTTCTTTGGCACACTTACAATCTTACTAGATATAACCTCTGTAATTTCCGATAATAAAGGATTGGGTCTCACGTTTAAAATATCATCCAAGCAGCGGCCAGGCCACAGTGTACCAGTAGGTTCCATTGCCATTTTTATACTTTACCAGCAGGCTTCTGCAAATAGCGGGGGGAAGAGAAATGTCCAGTGATGAATTAACAAAAAAATAGAGATAATCCAACAGGAGAATGAAGCACAGTCAAAAAAGGATCACCAACCAGTGAACTGAAGTCAACGGTAGTAGAAATTCCAAAATGGAAAAAGCAAAAAAACAGACTTCGGAAACGCCAAATATATCAGAGTACAGACACAAAGAAAGGGATATGAGAATCCTAAATGAAAGACCTTCACTGGTTGAGTTTTTAATTGAATCTATAATAAAAGCTGCTGTTAAAAAAGGGATAATTAGTAAGACATATAAAATATTGCACAATAATTATAGGAATCAATCAGAAGAGCCCAGAAAAGATTGGGTAGAGATATTAGATATGCACTTCACAAAGAAACAATGGGGACACGTATAGCAAAGATTTAGGATTTTTGTCTGGAAGTGTTTGCGTGGATACTTTTATACTCCAAGCAGACTCCAAAGAATTTTTCCTCACATGGATGACGAATTGTGGAGGTGGGATGGGGGAGAAAAAAGTAACTGGGAATATATGTTTTGGGAGTGTAATGAGCTGGCAGGCTTTAAAAATTCCCCTAGAGAGTACTCTGTCAGGAAAACTGGGTGAGCAAATTAGTATAATGAAGGAAATTATTTTTTTGAGCTGGGATACAGGATCTGAATTGCCTAGGCATAGTAAGGCCTTGTTAAGTTTAATTCTGGTGGCTGCAAAAAAAACAATTAATTTAAAATGTAAGTCAAAATCTGAACTAACTGTATATGAAGTAAGGATACTGTAACAGAGATAAAAGAACAGAAAGTGGTAACTTTAGAAAAGGGCAGGAGTAAATTACATAGAAAAAAATGAAAACTGTCAGAACAAAATATTTAGAAAAAAATGCTGGAGAAGAAATGAGGTTTAAGAGAAGGCAGGAATTGAATAATTTACGTATTGCTGCTTGGAATGTATGATATACAACAATATATGTGATGTATAATGTTTACAAATAAGAACTTGTTACTATGGTTTAATTACTTTTATATAATGAAAGCATACCTATGTCACAAAAGTCAATTCATAAAGGTGTTTAAAAAAAGATTTCCTAGCTAAAACCTATAGCCCTCTCTCTGCTGTTGACAGCATATGCTATTGTTCACCTCATGTTTCAGTTTTTCCCATTTTAATTCCATTTGCTCTGCCTTGGGGTCCACCTCACTTATTAAACTATTTAATAAAGCACAGGTAAATTGTCTATGTTTTCTGTTCCTCAACCAATAATTTGGGAACCACTAGTGCATACGTTTTGTACCCACTTGTGGAGGCTGCAATTTGTGTGATCTGAATTTTTTTTTTTTTTTTTACAAAATATACATGTTTATTAGCTATGCGAATCCTGTTCAGTGTGTGAATAGTAGGTATACGTCCTAGCCCTCTGTCTCACTTCTGTCGCATCTTTCGGCCCATAGACCTTTCAAGTAGTATTTTTTTTAAGAATTTCCCATCCTGTAAATTGCTTGATTACTAGGTCCACTATCAACATCCTCTTTCTCTATAGTTATATTCCAGTTCCCAACTACCAATAAAATGCCCTGCTGAAAACTCTTTATTTCATTTAAAACCTCTTTCAACTTGTCAACTTATCTTAGGGGGTACATATAAACATGCTAGTGTTAATCTAAAGCCCTGTCATAAACTTCTTACAAATACAAACTTCCTTATAGGATCAAGCTTTTCTTTTCCCAGTACTAATGTACCGACTCCTCTTTTCCTTACCTCTCAGTGCAACCTCTACTTTATGAATTGCTGATGCTCCTTCTTGCTTGGGTAAGTCTCCTGCAATAAAATAATTTATGGCTTGTTTAATGTCTGCCAAGGTCCTAATTTATCATGATCTGTAGGACTATTTATATTCCATGAAAATACATTAAGTCCCATATATGGTTGTGCAATATAAAAATAATCTTTATAGTTCACATAGCCAGATGTGCTTCCCCCTTCCTCTTTTTTTCTCAAGAGATTAGAGACATTGCTACCAAAATATTCTTCACTGCACTCCCTCATGCCCTTTTTATTTTAATACTTATTTAGTATATTGTTCAACAATTTTCATGTTATTTAACTTTCATCTCTTGCCCAAGAAGCATACCACAAGATGTAACTTTTCTTATTAAAATACTAACATCCTGAAACTAACTATTTCAACCAATAAATGATGCTCTACTTTTTTTACACATTATATATAAATGTAAATAGAATTACTTAATTTTACATATACAAAGCTATGTTGTTTATTATATACTAATTTGATGGTTCAGCTTACTATTGCTTGTTCCATTTCCTGTTTCTCTACAAACAATATAAATTGTGCTGATGCTTTACTTCTGTTAACATTTTCAGAGGCCAGGTCATGGCTGAAAAGGAAGGCTGAAAAGGGTCAGCAGACTAGTCTACCTATCTGGTTAACAAATACTAAATACATAAATATGGACTACACCAGTTGTATCTCTAGAAATGTCAGATATGTATACCAAATGTCCATGCTGCTAACCCCACCCCAAGCAGGTTACCTATTTTTTTCAACAGTATGTATCCTAATTACACAAGAAAAGATACAAATATAATAAAATCCATACACCAAAAATCTACATGATACTATAATAAGCATGTATCACCGTGACTTTATTTGTTCTTGCAGTTGACTTGTACACAGTTTGCTTTATTTTTTAAATAAGAAACGCCTACAGACCAACATTTGACAAAATAACTATGCATTCAAAATTATTTGTGCATCATGGCTTATGTGGTATATTCATCTTTAAATACATGCTACCACATGTTCCATTTTATGAGACAGTCCTATTTTGGCATTTCACTTTGTGTGAAGAATTTGAAAAACAGTAATTCTGATATTTCTAGATGAAAAACTGTATTCTAACTTTTACTCAATGTTGCCAAAGTTAAACTACTGTAACCTTAAAAAACACATGAAAAGGATTAGAAACAAAATAAATAAAGTGCTGTTGCATAACACAGATCCCTTAGTTTGAGACTATTTTTTACACTAGTTAAAGGTGTAGTTTTATCTTGCTAACATCTCCTGCTTCAATAATGAATGCCCAACTATGGTATCTGAAAAGATGTCAGCCTTTATTTTTTATTTATTTATTGACATTTGATTACTGGGAAAGTCCGACTGGGTAGGAGTCCATTTTCAGCGGAGGACTGGGGAAAAAAGCTCCAAATTATTACAAAACATTTTAAGAACAATAATTTTACAAGCTTCAAAAGTAAAACAAAAACATCTGCAGTTTAAATAATTATAACAAATTAGACATAATATAAAAACATCAATTAAGAATTGATACAAGGTACATGACAATCATTCAATATTTAGAGAAATTTTAGACAGTTTATAAAGAAAATAAAGATAAGTTACTCTAATACAAATAGGAATTGCAATATGAAGTGAGGGAAAACAGGCTTATGGTATCAGTAAAGGGAATTAGATAGCAATAAGGAAGTAATATATTTAGAACCATTATTTCTACATATCAAACAAAATTTTTATCACAATGCTCCAATAATTTATGGTACGAAAATTTCCATTGCTGCTTTTGCGGACGATCTCAATATTTACTGCACAACACCTGTTTCCGATATTAAGAAAATATTAAAAGCTGCGGAAAACTTTGCAAAAATATCTAATTACAAAATAAATTTAAAAAAAAAACAAGGTATTCCCGTTAAAGACGCCTACACCCTTCTCGCTTTTACCATTGGTAGGTCAGGTAAAATCCGAAGAAAAAATAAAATATTTAGGGGTTGTTTTTTCAACAGATAATAGAGACTTTTACGTAAATAATGTTAAATTAATTTGGGAGCAGATAGTCTCTGATTTAAAAAGATGGAATAATCTGAAATTACCAATAATGGCAAAGACCTCAATTATTAAAATGAACATACTTCCCAGAATATTATATATCTTTAGAGCTACTCAAGTTCAAATTTCTAGGAAATTCTTCAAACAACTTCATACAGAATTAGCTAGATTTGTATGGGAACCTAGAAAAGTTAGGATATCTTATGACAAACTGATGACTCTGACAAACAGGGGTGGGTTAGAACTACCGAATTTTGAAACATATTATTTAATAATAAATGCTAATAGAATTCTAAGAGTAGTTAACTTTGATAGGTTCAATTCGAAATGGGCACTTAAGTGGTTGATTCTGAATCATAAACATGTTGCTGGACTGGGCATTAATTGTAAGGCATTACCTTTTTTAAATAAAGATATCCTTAAAATGTACGCTTTGATGGAACATATCAGAATATATATAATATCAGTACAAAGTCTGTTTAACTCACTAAATTTCTTACAATATATGATGATTTTTCAACCATTTCATAAGAACCCAAATTTGAAAACTGGTAATCAGTTGATAGACCTTAAGAAATTCCCACTTATAAGTGACTTAACCATACTTGATTTATATCCCTTTCTCGGTACCTCAATACATGACATGCTAAGAGAGATGAATCTACCTAACTCGTATTTAATTATAATAAGACAGTTAAAGGACTTATCAATAAGCTATTTTAGTAATAGGAATTTCAAAATTAAAGAAGAAAATTTAAACATTTGCCTAAACTTATGGCAAACTCTAACACAGGAATGTAAATATATAACAGCCTCATATAGTTTGATGAAAGATGTGAAATACAATAACCAAATACTTTTATCCAAATACTGGAAGGAGAAACTGTTAACGATTGAAGATAGTAAAATAGTGAGAGCAATTAACTTAACCTTAAAATCAGTGTCCCTTCAAAAGTTATTATGTACTCAGTTGATGATATTTAATAATGCGTATTATACGCATCTCACTTTATATAAATTTAACTCAAAAAATTCACTTAAATGCCCATATTGTATAGATCAAACGGCTGACCTTTTACACATGTTCTGGAGTTGTAAATGTATTTTTAAACTCTGGAATTCTTTGAAATTCCAACTACAAAAAATGGGATATCAACAGTCTACACTTTCTTGGGAGTTTATGATTCTGCATATTCCGCCAATTAATTTGGATAGATCCCAAAGGATTATACTCATAAATATTTTTTTGTTAATGAAGCTGTATGTAGCTACAAATTGGTTGAATCCATCCCAGACGTCATGGGAAAACTTCAAGAGTGTAGCGATAAAACATATCTTAGCACACAAATTACTAATTAATGATCATAAGAAAAGTATAAGTAATACAAAAATATGGGAGCAAATCTTTAACATTGTCTTAGCTTAAGGTTCCAATCCACTTTTCTCCGGGAAGTACAGACTAATTATGGAGTTTTCTATAGATAAGCCTTATATTGATACTAAATTTTTATTTTCTTTTTCTGTAATACCTATTTAGAAGTATATATTTATGTATAATGAATCTATGCAACTGTTGGAAGCATTCATGTATATATTGTAAATATGTTGTAGTATTGTATTAACATTTGGAAAAGAATAAAGAATTATTATTGAAAAAAAAAGATAGCAATAAGGAAGTAAGTGAAGAAGGGAAGCTTAAGTGGTTAAAGGAATGAGAAGGTACTTGTTTACATTTAGAGATATAATCTATCCTGGTTTTGAACAAGAACAGAGCCAGATTTTAGCTAGGAAGTCTTTCAGAGTGGTTCTGAAATATGGGACAGAAGGTACAGACCTGTTGGATACTATAAAGAGTTCCAGGCCTTAGCAACCTTGTATGAGTACAGACAATGCCCAACAGATTTGCTAGGTTTGTATACATGGGGGTTTTGGTCTCTGGAACACAATCACCAACTGGGAACATAGTCGTGTAGAATGTTTTTAGTGCTGGACAGGCAGCTGTTTGCTGGATAATTTTATAGGTGATAATAAGTTGTATATATGTTAGTTGATGTGGCAGTTCTAACCAATTAAGGCTTTTCAGTGCTGTACAGTGGTGGGTTCTGAAAGGGATATGCACTGCAAATTTAGCAACTTTGTTATAGTCTGTCCTACATCCTTCTTTTTCTTTAAACATTATCTTATGCAAAAACAAAAATCCAACTCCTATCAACTTAGTTTGCTCAAGCAATTTACTAACTCTTCACTTAAAGCCTGGCTTTAGGTTTAGTCAGTTTCAGCAGTTCAAATGTAGTGAATTAGTGTGGTATAAATAACCAAGAAAAGTAGTAAAAACCACACACTGACACGTTAGTAGACCAGAGCAACCACACTAACTTCTAAATGATTGTAAACCACGGAATTCACACAACAAACTCAAAGTTGTACACTCAGCTTTTTTCTGTGAAACACCTCTTTATTGACCTCAGACGGTTAAGCTCTTTTGTCCCACAATACTGGACTTCATCAGAACCATCCAACAATATGAAAACAAACTAGTTAAACACTGAACACACCATACAAAAGTAAATGACTGGCTGCACAATTACATCATAAAAAATTTAAAGTGCCATATGTAATAACATCTTGTTTAAAATCACAAATATTGAAACATGTAAAAAGTTTCTAATACAAGTAATATATAACATAAATAAAACCATAAACACATCTGTTGACCTCCTATAGCTAGGTAAAAAATTATTATCTTACAAATGAGTAGCACAATTTTCAACACTGGCAAAATTGAAACACATTCATTCAATCCATTTCCCCAAACAGCGTTTAATTTTAACTGCCTGTGTAATTCTCTACATTCCACTCGTGTCACCCAATCACCACCTCTCATTATATCCTGGGGGACAACTTCTTCTTCTTTCGGCTTTTTCCCGGTTAGGGGTTGCCACAGCGGATCACCTGTCCGCTCATGATTGGCAGTGGAGTTTTACAGTGTCGAGTTGCCAGCCCAGCGCCCAACCTTCCACAGAAGGCACACATACACACACACTCACACCTAGGGCCAATTTAGAGTGTCCAATCCACCTGCAGCATGTCTTTGGGATGTGGGAGGAAACTGGAGCACCTGGAGGAAACCCACGCGACCACAGGGAGGACATGCAGACTCCGCACAGAAGGCACCCCAGCCGAGGATCGAACTGGAGAACCTCTTGCTGTGAGGCAATAATGCTAACCACTGCACCACTGTGGCTGCCCACCTGGGGGACAACCTGAGGAGACCATAAGATTAGTTCAGGGTAGTTGCTGTACCAAGGGGGTGATATATATAGTGATATGTCAGATGTAACAGTTTCTATGTAGGCAAAACTGAACGCCAATTTTGAAAAAGGATATATGACCACATTTATGCCATTTCTAGGAAAAATACTAATAATGCCTTATATAGGCATGTCCAGTCTTGTTATGCGTTTACTAATTTCTGTTTTGGAATATTAGAAGTGGGACAATAACCACCATTGTTTTTTCCAAAATTAAAGGACATTGATGGCACATCCCACATTTCCTAGTTCTTTTCAAATTTTCTACAAGTAAATTAGTTGAAATAACTGATCCCTCAAAAATATTCTTAAAATTATAACCCATTTTGTATGCAATGTGAGGTCCAGGACCTAGCTTACTGTATAAATGTTCATCCCCCTTGAAAATGTTCCAATTTGATTCAGAATGTTCTTAACTGCATTCACTTGGTGGTTAAAAGTAAGAACCATGGCATGTGTATAATTAGTACTGGGGGAAACGTTTTGAAACTTATAGTCCACAACTTCCTGTACGTTATCCAATGAAGCATTGTCCTGCATTAACAATGGTGTGAACCTTGTACCCCAAAGAATCATTACTTCATTAATGATTTATTAGGGTACCCCTTTTCCAAAAAATATAATCTAAGGGTTTCAACCTAGTTTTTGAACAATATATTATCAGAACACATCCATGCTGCCCTTACCAACTGCCCCTTAAAAATGTTCCTTTTGACATGATATGGGTGGCAACTGTGATAATCCAAAAAGCTTTTTGAAAAAGTAGCTTTTCTATATACTTTCGAACATAACTTACTTTCTCCTTCAACTTTGAAAATAGTCACATCCAAATAATTGATAGAAGGGATATTATATTGACCTGTAAATGATAAAAAAGAAGTGACTTCTTTAAGATAAGTTAAGAAGGTGTTATGAATAACACCATTTCGGTCCTTCCAAAAAATAAATATATCATCCAAGAAATGGAAATAGCAATACCATTCTAAGGCAAAATGGCCTCATAACAAAACCCGTATTTCCAGGACATATAAGACTAAGTTTGCATAAATGGGGGCACAAATTGTCCCCATAGCGACTCCCTTGATTTGCCTATAATATTCTCCTTTAAACATTACAAAGTTATAATCCAATACTATTTCCATAAGTTCTACCACAAAATTGAGTGTTTCATTGTCAAACAAAGTAATTTCTCTGATAGCTTCTGAAAATAGTTCCAAACCAAGGTCACGAGGAATCGAAGTAAACAAATCTACAATATCAATAGTAGAAAAACTACCACCTATGTTTGACACAAAAGGCCTGATTTTAAGTAAAAAGTCCCAGGAATCCCGCAATATATGGACAGTGGTATTAGTAATGTCCTTCAACATATTGTCAATATAAACAGCCAAAGGGTAGGCTTTAGAGATGTTAGCTGACACTATTAATCTATAAGGTGGGCATGCAATGTCCTTATGAACTTTCAGAATCCCAGAAACTACCTGAATCTGAGGAGATTTGTTAGTCTTCCAGGGAAAAAAAATCAACTTTCCTATAGGCAATAAATATTTCAGCAGTTAAGTTACTTGAGCACAAGCTGATTGAGGTTAAGCTGTCAAAAGCAGCATCCCTTGAAAAGTCTACAAGTTGAAATATTAGCATCTTAACTTGAGATCTATGAACCAAACAGGCACAAATTATTAAAAAATATGATTTTTTGAGGGCAGCAAGCTCTGTTTTGTGACCCCCCCCCCCTAGGTGGTGGGCTGTGTTTTTTGATGCTTATATGTATTTGTTTCAAGAACACACTATCATGAAAAAGGGAGAATGTCTGATCTCTACATAGAGAACTGTTCTCCCAGTGCAAGACAGAGACAAATGAAAGTGAAATGAGAGAATGAAAAAGTCAGTAGAACACTTGAGGACAGAAAGTCAACCACATAGATTTCAATGAGTTGCCCCTTGAAAAAAAGGACTACACTACTCCTGCTTCCTTATCACCCATTAAGGCATGACCATTATAAAAGTTTTTTGAAGCAAATGACTCATACTTTTGAACTCCACTTCTTTGCTCAAAAATTCTGGACAAATCCAAAAACAATGGGTGGACAAGGGACCAAAATTAGGGACAATTTTTAAATACTGCACAAATATTATATAAATAGGTAATGCTGCACATTTTTACATTATATGTATAATTAGAAGGTGCTAAAATTTTAAATGCATGCTACATTTTTAAGAACTATAGGAATAGGAAGTATAGTTCTACAATTCACCAGAAGCCTATTTTTTTTTCATCTGGGTATTTACATTTTAAGAACAATCATCCATATTAGCAGAAGAATAGATTAGTTGATAGACAGATGGTAAGACTGTCTCTTATGACATCTGATGATGCAATATTTGATTTAGAATTTTTAATCAAAAGTTTATAAAACATGTCACCTAATACCTTTAGTTGAAAGCTTTGCAAATGAAGTATTGGATAAAAGATTTAGTAGATTCAGTCCAGTTTTGAATACTTGTAAGGTGAGAGACAAATGCAAGGTACAAACAAACTAAGGGATGATGATGACCAGAAGGAAATTGTCTATACAAGGGCTATGGTGATACTTTTCTGCAATAATGTTAGTTTAATTAAATCAACTGTTGTAGTACTATTGTTGATAAAACTTGTTCAACCCCTAACTGCATTTACAGCAATGAAAAGAATACTAAAAATATATTAGAGAGCAATAATATTAAAGAAGGGGATACCAGTAACAATCAAAAAAGATATGGCACAGTGCGGCACTTC
Source organism: Protopterus annectens (assembly GCF_019279795.1). NCBI lineage: Eukaryota > Metazoa > Chordata > Ceratodontiformes > Protopteridae > Protopterus > Protopterus annectens. The sequence continues at coordinate 1,279,771,282 of NC_056743.1, forward strand.
CAAGTAACGTAAATTTATTAATGACACAACAAGTATTTAAGTGTTTAATTATTCCATAGTCATATCTATAGATATCTCGTGGGGGTCAGTTTAGTTATAATACAAATGGAGTTGTTTATTTAGCAAGCTGCTTCTCCTGTCAAGCTTTTTATGTAGAAAAACTGAGGCAACCTTGGCAGTGGATTTATGGGCATAAGTACAGCAATAAGAAAAATGACAAAACAGTGCTTTAAGTAAGCATTCTTAAATATGTAGCAATATTAAGACATTTTTTGCAGACGGGGGCCCTACTAGAGTTGTGAAATAGGAAGTAAACTTGAATATCATGAATTGGCTTGGTAGTTAATTTTAAATGCAGCGCAGCTCAGCATCCAGGACTAAATGAACATATTTAAATTAATGTGTGTTCTGAAATTGTAGACTGATAAATGTTAAAAAAGTTTACATATATTTATTTACTTGTATGGGCAATTTTACATGGTATTGTAGTTTATATACATACACTTCATTCTTTATTTAAAATTGCATTCAATATGGTGCTCATGACTGTCTTTTTTAACTAAATTTAAATAAGTTTTTCTCATGTAATATTACTGAGAGTTAAGTGTTGTCAGTATGGTCATGTAATGTTCCAAAAGTATTGCATAGGCTGTTAGTTGTTAGTGTTTTAATGAAATCTGGTAAGCTTATACAGGTAGCGGTATTAAATAAAGTTTAACCTCTAGTATCAACATTTTTAATGGTTGCAATGTTATTAAATGTCAAATGTTAGACATGGATTTAATTTTTGGTTATGACACAAGGCCAGCCATTGTAGCTATACAGTCAATCAGATTCTTGAATTATCTTCCCTGGATGGATATCTTTTTCAGTAACCCTTTGGATACGTGCATCCTCGTCTGAACATGAATCTGAGGCATATAAACTGCAATTCTTGAATACTACTAAAATATACCTAAGGTGGCAACTATTCAACTATTTGCTTAGTAGAAACATATAGGTTCATATGTTCATATAGGTTCTTTACAAGCCTAGTTGTACAATCCAACCCAATTTTGTTCCTGAATTCCTTGGATGCCTATATGGTGGGGTATGTTAGCTAAGAGTTATGTGTGTGTGGGGGTTATGTTAGTTGGGTATTAATTTACTTACTGTTGACCTCTGTCCATCAGACACACTGGAGCAAGACCGCAGATGAATCTGCAATTGACCATCCATGATCAAGGTTTCTTTTGAATAGGGTCACGGATGAACTCTGCTTCACATATATGGGGAGCTTATTCCATAGAAAGTAGATCCTACGAGACACACATTGGTTTCTCCAGCATGTTTTGTTTATGTTACAGGCAAAGTTCAAGTACTCATTTCTAGTGTTTCTGGTGCTGTTTGTTTTGCAGATGTGCAAGAGATTCATTAGAGCTAGGTCTGAGGATACCTTATATGCTAGGCATAGATCGCTTCTCAGTAACCTGTAGGTGACTGAGTATAGAGATAGGGCTTTAAGGCAATCTGTGTAGGACAGGGTATCTGTACCTTGAATTCTCCTGGTGATGAACTTTTGAGAGCATTCCAACTGCTGCAAGTGAGTGGTTAGGTACATGCCAAAGGGGGCACATTACTCAATGAAGGGCCTGATAAGGGCTGACGAGAATGGATCTATAACTTCCTTGGACCTGGATGCCATAACCTTGCTTATGAGTTAGGCAACACAGAATGATTTTCTTACTATCTTGGTACATGTTAGTTAAAGGCCAGATTATTGTCTACATATGTTTCCCGATCCCTAACTATCAAGTCAAATCCTAGGAGTGTTTTATCGATGAAGTAATTAGCTTGGGCACTATAATGCATTTCTTTGACATGAATTTTAATGCATGGCTTTGGCACCAGTCATCTGTTTGTATTAGATTCTTTTGCAGGATGTTGCTGTCATGAGGGGGAATCTATGATAGCTCCTAATTTTTAGTCATCTGCGAACTTAGTGAGTCAGAGGACTTTGACATTGGCTTTTATGTCTGAGAAGTACATGCCAAATGGGTGGTGGCACAACATGGAGCCCTGGGGCACTCCACTGGTGACCAGTCTCCTGATGGAGGTGGTTTCACCAATCCTGACTTCTTAGGTCCAATCTGTAAGCCATCCAGAAATCCAGTGAGTTATGTAGGGATTTTATGCCTAGTTCTGAGAGTTTGTCAACAATACCTGAATGAGGTACTGTATAAAATGCCTTGGCTATGTCAAGGTAGGGAGTATGCACCATTTTCCCCTCAACCACAGCCTTGGTAACCCTCTCAAATTCTATCAGGTTGAGTAGACAAGACCTCATCTTAAGAAAGCCAAACTGGGATGGGTTCAGTGTCTATGGATTGCCAATGTCCTTGTTGATCATTTTCATGATAATTCATTCCATGGTCTTGCATATCAGACTTATGGGTCTGTAGTTCCCAGGGGCCAGCTGATGGTTCATCCTTATGAAGAGGGATGACCGTTGCAGCCCTCCATTTACCTGGCATGTAACCTATTTTGAGGCATAGTTGAACAGTGGCTCAAGTAGTCCTGCTAGGTCTTCTTTAGGGTATTTAGGAGGCAACTGTGGATACTGCTGGAGCCCATTGAAGCAGTGTTTTTGGCCTTAGCAAGCATTACCAGAACCTGCTCCTCACTGATAGTTGAGAGAGGTGATATGCTAGAAGAGATTTCATATTGGGGGGGGAGTGGTCAGTGAAGTTAAAACTAAATTTATCAGCCAGTAGATTCAATATGTCAACATGGTCAGTGAAGGCTGTTCCATTTACCACCAGTACTGCACACTGCTGTCTGTTACTTTTAAGGTTCCTGACATAGCTGAAGAAGGTCTTACTATTATCCTTAGCATGGGAGGCTATCCTGACATTGTAATTGGCCTTTTTGGACTTTAATAGACCTTGTAGTTTCTTGTTTTGTTGAATCAGAGGGCTCTTGTCTGAGAGTTGCTCATTCTGATTTTGGCCATTTTGTTATAAGCCCAGCTAAGGTAAGGATTCCACCAGTAGGTTTACTATTGGTAGGTATAGCAGCCTCAGAGCAGCCATTTACTTGTTTGTCATGGTTTCTGTAAATAATACTGCATAGGTAGTTTTGTTCTCAGGTTTTTGGAAAGCTGTGAATTTTGACAACCTGTCAGTAGGATGTATCCATAAAACCGTTTGCAAGGACACCAAAGAAACAACCTTGTAAAATCATATGATGCCCAAATAGCAGTAGAAACACCATAAGCTCCACACAAATACCATACGAAGATGCCACGTACCACAATCTTTATTTGTTAAGCGCTTTCATCCCCTGTATAACCTTTGGGGACTTCAGTACTAAATTACCCCCTTAAAGTCACATCCTTTATATACATAAATAATTGGTCAATTAAGCAATTAAATAATTGAAATAAAAGCATTTAAAGGCACACCATAAAGTAACATAAGAAATCATTACATATTATAAGTAGATGCTTTCCTTTAAAAATCTAATCCTTTAAAATGTGTAAAATTTGTTTCAAGCAATATCTTGTAAACACATGAAAAAAATATTAAAAGTCAGCCAAACAAATGTTATTAGTTACTTAAAATGTTAAAGCTTTTTTTCTCAGAACTGGTAGCAAAGAGACATAGTTATTTAATCCAGGTTCCACTAAGGTATTGAGCCTTATAATCCAATGGAACTCTCTTAAATCAACCTGTAGTTCCCCCCAATCACCTCAAACTATATAGAACCACTTTTAAAATTCTAAACTTAAATTCTGTGTCCCCTTGGCAGATAAGTGTATGCCTATAAAGGGCGTTATTGGTATTTCCTTTGGCAATAGCATATAGGTGCTCATATATTCTAGTTCTAAATTTCCTCTCCGTTTTGCCAACATAAAAATGTGAGCATGTTTGGCAAATAGAAATGTAAATAACACCTTTAGTATTACAGTTACCTTTGTGTAAAGGAATATCCTTACTTATACCTTTAATGTATACTACATAATTTTCCAAAATAAAGGGACATTGATTACATCGACCACATTTAGTGGTTCCCTTGATTGTCAAAGATCTAGGGGAAATTACATGTTCCATCAGATATTTAAAAAATGTTACCAGCTTTAAACACAAAGCTTGGTACTTGCCCTAAAATATTAAATACATCCATGTTGCCTTTAAATATGTTCCAACTCCTTTTGATGATGTCCTTAAGTGTTCTTTCTCCTTCTCCAAATGGGATGACCATACTCATACTGTACCCCCCCATTCCTGTTTGTTATTGTCATTTTGAACTGTCACACCACTGTAAAGTAGAGGTTTATATTTTGTCCCCCATCCTTCTTCCATTTGTTTCACTACACCATCAAGTATTCTGTTGGGGTACCCCTTACTTTAAACATATCAGTGAAGTTTCCTACCTCTTCCAAAAACGTCTCTCTAGTATGAGCACATTCTTGCTGCTCTTACCAACTGGCCTTTAAAAATATTTTTCTTGGTGTAAAAAGGATGGCAGCTTTGGAAATCGAGGTAGTTGTTGGAGAAGGTTTCCTTCCTATATATTCTAGAGGTGAATCTTTTATTGGACCTATCCTTTAAAATCATCACATCTAAATAATTAATCTTGTCAACTGCATGGTTAGCTGTAAATTTAAAGAATGCACATATTTGGTTTAAATAGTCCAAAAACCATTAAGGTCAACCTGAACGTCATTCCAAAGAATGACAATGTCATCCAAAAAAACGACAGTAAGTGAACCAAGACTGTTGATAACCACATGTAAAAATATACCTCTTTTCCCAGGAGTAAAGAACCAAATTGGCATAAATGGGGACACATGTTGCCACTCCTTGAGTTTGCCTGTAAAATTCTCCTTCAAAGGTGAAATAATTGCTGGACAAAATATATTCCATGACTGCCATAAGGAAAATAGTCATAGTATCAGTGAATCTAGTCAGTTCCCTAATGGCATCATAGAATAGGTCCAAGCCCTCCCTATGGGGACTTGAGGTAAATAAGTCCACTACATGAATAGTGGAAAAAAAATCACATTGTCGTTGTACCATCTTTCATTAATTTTAGACAGGAAATCCCAAGAGTCCTTAAGTAGGCAATTAACAGACTCAACCTTTAGTCCCAGTCTGTGCTGCTGCTGGTATAAATGTGTGGAAAGCACTGTAGCCTGCAACTGCCAAAGTACTTTCTGTGGCTTTAAACCAAATCTTGGTGACACCACCGATATGTACATTCCTCAAAGTGAGGAAAGCTTGTAGGATGTGGAGTTTCTTGTTTATGCTCAGGGCATTGAGCAGTAACCCCTTAAGGATGCAATGATTTTTTTTTTTTTTGCTGTGTTGGTAGTTCTGTTATTTTTGACACTGTCTAAAAAGAGTCCAAGAGGGTGGATAAAGTTTTGGCCAATATCCAAAAGCTTAGGGAGGACAAGTGCAGACCATACTTGGCAAAGCAATGTGTTCTATTAACCGTGTCTTCCCATCTTGATAGATATTGAAGTCCTCTAAAGTGACATCAGAAATTAAGCAAATTATTAAAATCAATCATTTTCTGTTGCTACTGTAGCATCATCCTTGGTGAAGGTAGAGTGCTGCTTAATGCAAGGCACATACCTGTCTGTGACACATATTCAAAGAGATCCATAATGTTTCCTTTCCTATAGTTCAGTGAGGTATGTCTCAGGTCATTTACAGCCACATGAACTATGACAGAATCATACTGGTACCTGTGGTACAGTGACTTGAAAGAGTGCATGATATTGCGGATCCTTGATCCTGAGAGAGCCTAATCATTATCTTCTCTTTGTCCAGCGTGGTGAGAGGGACATCTGTGTGTCACACAACAGAATCCCCTATGACAAAAGTACTACGTAAAGTGCTTGCTAGCCTTGTCGGCTTTGTTCTTGGGGGATCATTGGGTGTAGGCTTATGTGCTGTTAGGTATTGCTTTTGGTGTGTGCTACCGTGGTTGCTAAGGACAGGTATTGCAGTTTGATGGCTTAGGAGGTCTATGAAGTATGGAGACGTTTCTTTTAAGTGCTTCAGAATAAGAAGATCTATGTATGTGGTGAGCAGTATGTGTGAAGGGGGTCTATATTACATCGTCGAATGCACAAGAGTTCGAACGATGAAATATTGAACCAGGAAGTTCGAAATGCAAAAAGTATGAAAACACAGAACACACAGTTCCGGAACAAAAACAAAAAAAAAAACACGTACACTTTAAACTTATACTAATGTGGGGGGCTTCACCCCCCCCCCACTTAAATATACCAACTCCGAGATCACACCACAGTGGAGGAAATAGCAAAGCCGCAAAAACAGCCAACTGATTTTTTTCCCTGGGAAAAAAACGATGTTCAGTGGCTTCGCTATTTTCACATATCGGACGTATGGGTTCGATATTACAACGTTCGGACTCCTATGAGTTTGACATTGTAATATAGACCCGTGTGAAGGATGTAGTGTGTGTGTGTTCTTGACAACCTTGTTTGTCAGCAAGATTTTTGCTCCAAAGAAGTTATGTATGTACATCTCTTGCATACTGTGTTAGTTTCTTTAAAGATTAAAAGGTTGAGCAAATGAGGCAATTGTTCATATCTACCAAGTTGGCCATAGAGGCATTAGGAAACTGCAACTCCATGTTATCAGGACCTGTATTATGGTTCAACTATTATGGTTTAAAGACCTGGGTTTACAGGAGACACCCGAGTGGTGACTAGGACTAAAGCTAGATGTTAGTGCTATGATCTAATATTAGTACTGTTTGACAAGCTAACTAGTTGCCCTAAGCTTAGTTCCATGCAAAGCCTTTCTGTGTTACAGGTTAAAGTCCTAAGTAGCAGCTTTACATGTTTGCTACTATACAAGGTACTGCTAATCACCAATGAGCAGTGAATAGTGCTGTGAAAAAGCACCTAATTTACAGCAGACACAAAAAAAATCTCAAAGCTAACTCATAGGCTAATTGGCTAACTCTAGCCAATAAATTAATACACTTTGAGCTCTATGGAATGCTACCCAACTCACAGAGATGAAGTAAATACCTTTTGCCGCAAAATGGATGATTTTAGAACTTCTTAATGTAAATGCACAGCAAAAGTAGCTCTCAAGTACAGATTACCACCAAACAACTAAGTCCATAACAAGCCTTCTGGCTCAGGAACATTAAACCCCCTGAGTGTTTCTCAGCTTGGACTGACCAGGCTACTTTACTACTGGCACTAGAAAAGCAGTCCCAGTCTTCTTCATGTAAAACCACACTTTGGTTAGCTTGAAGTGAAACGGTATCAACTAGCTACATCAAGTAATTGCCCCTTTAAGCCCCCTTGTGTGTTTCTCAATTTGGCTAGGCGAGGTTACCTTTCTACTCCCACTAGCTCTGCAGTCTCAGCTTTCTTAATATAAAAACACACTTTAGTTAGTCACAAGCAAACTAGCTACAAGTAATTACAAGGTGATTCAAGGACAGGCAAGCCAGCAATGAGGAATACACAGTTAAGGCAATTTCTAAGTACACTAACAGTGTAAGGATGGGCCTTCCTAGTTTCTCCTGTCAGTAATCAGCAAGATGAGTAGAGGAGATAAGACTGGGTGGAGCTTCCAGGACCAGGTATACAGAAGGTGAGACTGGGAGGAGCGTAGGGGTAAGCAGCTCAAAAGCTTCCAAGTATAAAAGGACAACAGGAATGGCATATGTGGGGACCAAATTCAGAAAAACAGCCAGTAAAAATGTGTCCCCGTTAGAACACCTAGGCCCAGCACAGAAAACAAAAAAACCCCAAAAAACTGTAGATTATAAAAATGCTTCAAATTAATAGCTTTATCTTCAGATAAAGAGAAAACACAAAACTGATTTAAAAGGTAAGATAAGTGTAATATTGTAACTGTAGTTTAAATGTACTTCCCTAAATACAAAAAAATAGTCCAAATACTTTGTTTTCAAGCTTCCAGTCTTCCAGCAGTCCCAAGACTAAGATAGCTGGCCAACCGAAAAAAGGGGGGGGGGGCTAGGTTAATTACCACAGGCTCCAATTACAACTCATACAACTGGCCAAAGCTGGCTTTTTAAGTTTGGAAACTTATTATGCCATAGAGTTAGATAAGCAATGCTAATAATCTATTTATGATCTCAGAGAAATAACGATGGATACTGTAAAACCCAAATCAATTTATAGCTGTAGCTTCAAATTCAGAAGAGATCTAATAAAATGAGGGCCCAGTCAGAACACCTAGGCCCAGCACAGAAACAAAAAAAAATACAGCAAACTATAAAAATGTCTTAAATTAATAGCTTTATCTTCAGATAAAGAGCAAACACAAAAACACAAAACTGACTTAAAAGTTAAGTAAGTGTAAAATTGTAATTGTAGTTTAAATGTACTTCCCTGGATGCAGAATGTAGTCCAAATGCTTTGTTTTCAAGTTTACAATTGTCCAGTAGTACCAGGACACTTGCTCATTTTCTATATAAATTAAGTAGGTAAGTCTGCTCCTGTTTTTTTTTCTTTTTTTTTGTAGGTAATAAAATCAGTTTTGTTATAACTTTAAATCATAAATCTCAGGTGTGGTTCTAGCTATGTACCATAGGAAATATTTTTTATTTTACATTTGTTAACCGGGAAAGTCCCACTCGATACAGGTCCATTTTCAGCAGAGGCCTGGGGAGAAAAGCTCCAAGTGTATATTACTAGTGTAATTACAGTGAAATTATTACAGTGAGTTATCACAAAATTTAAATTTTTTAACAATATATACAGACAGGTACAATTTCTACTCGCATACACACAAGATAGGTTGGAAGTTAGTATCGAGAAAGAAATAGTTAGTAATTTTATTTTAAAAAGAAGGAAATTGTAACAAAAGGTGGTAACATACATGGTATCATCTTAACTTTAAATCTTTCAGTTACAAAATTCTAAGCAGTTAGAGGATCAAAGATATATTCTTCCGATGAGGTTCATATTTATAGACTCTGTTTGTGTGGGGGTTGGTGAGGGTTTGTACAGGGACAAAGCCAATGCAATTTTAGGTATTTCTTAAGAGATTTTTTGAATTTGGATAAGAAGATTCCAGTTTTTTTCTGGCTGAATTTGAGAATAGTGATGCATCAGCTGAATTGTTGGTTTTAACAGTCTGTACTAGCATTTTGTTGGAAGAGCGAAGGGTCTTTAGGTTACTATAGGAGGTGATAATATTTTTCAGTATGGGTGTACTGTCTGGTTGGTAGAGAATTTTATGAACAACTATTAGTTGGTTATATTGCAGTTAGTTGGGTAATTCTAGCCAGTCTAATGACTGAAGGTTAACACAGTGATGGGTTCTATAAGCTGACCCTGTGGCAAATCTGGCAATATTATTGTAGCAGCTAGTCAATTTATTGAGGTTTGATTTATATAGGTTAGCAAAGATGAGTGATGCATAAAGAAGGGTTAATAGCAGATGTGTACGGGCAATAACAGCTCTAGTAGATGGGGTTAAGAATTGCTTAATCCTGTATAAAGAGCCTAGTTTTTTGTTAACTGTTTTAATAGTTTTGTCAATGGGAGCATTGAACTTAAGGTTGTTGTCAATGATTACTCCCAGTTCTGGCGAAATTATGGTGCCATTGTTAGATGTTATTGTGAGAGGTGGTGAGGGGATCTTGCGAGTGGGGGTGAAGAGCGATAGTTTGGTTTTGTTTGGGTTTAGTAGTAATCTGCGACCTGTGAGACAGTTCTCTACTTGGTTGAAAGTGATTTGTGATGAAGCTTGTAGATCTGAAGGGGAGGTGGCAGAGCAGATTAAGGTGGAGTCATCTGCATATTGAATACAAGTTGCACTTGGGATGATTTTATGCAGGTCATTAATGAATAAGGAGAACAGGAGGGGACCTAGTATAGATCCTTGAGGGTTTCCAAGGGTGACTGGTAAAAGGGATGATAGATTATCTTTCCATAGTACAGCTTGTTGTCTGTCACTTAGGTAAGAATGAAACCAGTTAATTGCTAGGTTATCTACAGGGAGTGATTTTATATTGTAAATGTCTCAAACTGACTAGGCAATCAATGTTCATAAACAGAGTGTGCAATGTAGTCTTTGTAATACATTGATGCATGACTAAAGATTCTTACCAAAATCAAACAATTCGGATATACGCACATGCAACCCATACTTAAAGTGTATTCTATAAACTAGTACTGATACACCTATGCAAATGAGATTGGTGCACACTTGACATGCTTTATGATTCTCTTCCAGTATCATCATCTACATACTAAGGCAGTGGGTAGAGCATAGAAGAGGCAAATAAAAAATACAGTTATAATAAAAGACAATTGTGACACATAATAGAAAGCATGCTAATTCATCATTATCATTCCCCTTTTTTTCATTCTAACATGGGTTCAGGGTGTCATAACACCACCTCCTTTATTCATATCAACTTTCCTACTTTCATCAACAGTCATGCCCACCTGTCTCAGGCTTCTACCATGTATTCCTTTCAGCTCTTGGCTGGACATCCTCATCTCCTTTTACCTTCTTCCTGTCTCTCACCCAAATCTGCTTTACCAGAGTTTTGAGCTCCACAAAGGCTGCAGGAAAACTAGCATTTTTGCAAATAATAATAATAATAATAATAATAATACAGTCTCTTTGTTTTTTTTTTTTTTTGGGGGGGGGGGTCTGCAGCTCAGCATATCCAGTACTGCAAGCCTCCCATGATTGGAGATTCTAAAATGTTCGCTTTGAGTTGACCTAAAATATTTTTTCTTATTGCAAATAAAATGTTCATAAAAAATATCCAAAATGCTTGCATTATTTAAACCTAAATGTTCTACTGTAAGATATTTGCAGTAAGTAAACCTGATATTTTCTCTCCTGTTGAGAAGACTGAACTCAGAGATAAGTAAATATAACAGGCTTTAAAAATATGACATTTAAGTTTAGTAGTTTAATTGGCAAATCTGTATAAACTGAGAGACCAGTTTTCTAACAGATGTTGTTTGTTTGTCTTTCGGCTTTTACTGGTTAGTGGTCGCCACAGCAGAACTCCGGTCCGCTAATGATTGGCAGTAGATTTTCACTAACGCCGAGGTGCCAGCTCGACATTCAACCTTCAATGAAGGCACGCCCATTTACGCATGTCTTTCGAACGCCCACCCAACCGCAGGGGAGGACATGCAGACTCCACACAGAAGGCACTCCCCGCACTCCAGCCAAGAATCAAACGGGAGAACCTCTTGCTGTGAGGCAACAACGCTACCGCTGCACCACCACAGAAATAGATTTTTTAAATAATACTGTTCTGATAAAGCAATTTAATATAACCTGCAAAGTTTTTTATGATTTCTCATGGGTATTTTCTGCAAAACCTGACGTGTTTTTTTGTCAGATATCAGTGAAGTGTTTATTTTGCCTCATATCTGCAATTTATTTGGCTATTTGTGCAATCTAGTTTAGAATGCTTTAGTTTGCAATCTAACAGCAGTAGACAGGAACAGAATCAATTTTGTGCTTGAGATTGCTTAAAGAACCCAAGAGAGCCATGTTTTGTGATTGGTTAGAGGGCTACTCGATTTTTAAAAAATTTTCTTTGATTGTATAAAGTTGTCACGTTTGTGCAAAACTTGGTACCTTGCAGCAGCTAGCTGTGCCTTGTACAGACACGTGTACTTCAAATCTCAATTTTTTCTATAAAAAAAATCTGAAATTTCTTGAATACTTAGCTGTGCAATGAGCTGATCTGCATGCAGAAGACCACTGCTCCACTAGTGTGGACTTAGACAGCACCTAAGTCCTAAACACCTCAGGCACCACTCACCTTGCAGTCCACACAATAAAACATTTAAAACCATGGCTTTGCACTTTCCTACTATCTCTGCTGCCAGTTTGGTGGAAATCAGCACACTGAGACAATGTAGTAACTGTCACAGGTCTACTGACAACCTCATAATCCTTAAGCAATTGTTACTGAGTGTGAGAGATATATTGATTAAAATGTCATTGGAGGCAAGACTCTCACATACATACACTACATTTATCAAACAGGATGTCAGCAACACACAACACCACACTTTTTCTCGCATGCACATTAAAGACCAAACACATAGACCCACATAAGCTGAGGGTTTTAAAACCAATCTATCTAAACCTCAAAGGTCTTCAAGATGCAACCATTGCAAAAAAATACCCTCAGCGCCCTCACACTCGGCTCAAGTAGTGCTTACCACGAAATATAAACCTATAACTCATGGTGTCTCTTCTCAAAAGCCTGTAAGGCACACCTCCACACAAACTAATATCCCAGTCCTGGGAGACTCTACTGTTACACACACACTCAAGGAAAGGGTCACTACGAGTTGCCTACTAGGGGCCAGAATTCCTCACATAACTTATGCACTCAAGTCCTTGCACCACAATAACACATGTGACACAGTCACAGTGCAAATGAGATTAATTAACTTAAGATTTAGCTTCCAGGATATTAAGGGAGACAAGTTTGAACTTTCAGAATACGTGTCCAAGGGAGGTATGAACTTAGCTCCAAACAGCATTTTATCTTTGCCTATAATGATGCCACAATATGAACAAAAGATGATCAGTTTCAAAAATTGGCTTAACTTCTGGTGTCATTCAAAAAGGGTATGATACATATCTTTCTGGGAGGAGATGGGAGACCATCCTAATTGCTTTGTCAGGGATAGCCTGCACCCCCCCCCCCAAGGCATTTGTATATTAGCATAAGCATTATGAACCCCATTATTCTAAAGTTAGTCTTCAAAAGCTTCCAGCATTACCAAATAAATTCAGATAATATCAAGGTATGGCTGCTCAACACTAGGAGCCTTAACGAAAAAACTATACTCCCTATATGCACTTCTGACCCTAGAATGCATTAATGTATGCATTGTCACAGAGATCTGGTTCAAGAATATTGAATGCACCCTGTCAGTGCAAGGTTTCAATGACTAACATGCATTCAGACCCACCACACTAGATGAAGGCACTACAGGTAGTGGGGCCTCTATAATCGTAAAACAAAATTTCACCTCCAGGCAAGAGAACAACACGGAACTCCTCCATGTCCAACTTATCATTCTTTAACCTTCGTATCACATCATAGCTAACTATAGGATCCCCTCTATGTCCCCCTTGGCCCATTCCTCCTACCCGAGTAGTCCGAAAGCCCTAAACATTAAACCAAGCACCATTCTCCTAGGGGATTTTTAACTACCCCAGCATCAAATGGGAAACGTACACATTCCCAAACATGTATGCCCAGAGATTTCTGGAACTCATGAATACAAACTGTCTCGACCTGCCAGTTCACACCCCAAATAAGGGAGACAAAATCTTGGACTTGGTTCTTACTGATATGGTACAGATTTGCTCTTGACCAGTTGTAACATTCTCCCTCATCAAATTGGACCATAACTCAGTCATATTCACCAAACAAATGAAGTTATAGAGTCATGCTCCAATAACTCTGTATTCAGAGAATGCTAAAGCTGATCTACTAAAACTAAACAACATGCCCCTACAGAAACTCTTCAATATCAAACTCAAGTCAGGGTCTGTACCAGATGGGTGGAAGACTGCAGCAGCCACCCCATTACACAAAAGGTAGAACATCAAATCACTCAGAGACCAGCCTCATCTGTAAGGCTATGGAATTGATAAATAAGGATGTAGATTGTTGAAATGAGCGAGGAGACCTGTTTTCAGTTTAACAGCTTCTTTATTAACTGCCACCGGAATGTTAAAACACTGTGTTAACTGCAGTGAGTAGAACACGCCCACCTGCAGTTGCTATGGCCAACCAACACATACATAGCATAACCAGATCATTAAACCAACTGATCTACATCCTCTCCTTTTAGTTACTCCTTTGTATGAAAACCAACTCATGCTGTGTATTGCAAAGTTGAACCACAATGACTCAAACTTAAATAATGAATAATGAGCTAGTAAAATAGACGGTATGGAACAAAACATTCAGCTTTCACCACTGGCTATCTAACATGGCAACTGATTACTAGATAAGTAAGAACCAAAATACAATGCATTAATACATCACATCCCTTTTTTTTTTTTTTTTTCTTAAGAACAGTATTTGGGGTTAGGCTTACAAATGCGACCTGAACGTGTCACATAGGGGGTATCACTGTGTGTCTTCTTGGTGGGAGAGCAAGCTACAGGAACTTGCTGCACACTGGAATGCTGAGTATGCGCAGGCATTGGTTGAAGTGCCTGCCGGGGCCGTGGAGCGAGGGAAGGAGTGTCCGGTGTGGCAGGGTCAGCTGGATGGGAACAACCATCGGCAGGATCGATCTGTTGAGGTGGTGGCGGTTCACCAACAGGTAGGATGTGGCGACGATTTCTCCTGTAGATGCCACCATTAGATTCGATGACATATGAGCGTGGCTCACTGCATACCTCCTTCACTGTGCCCAGGCAGTCGTGTCCCTTAATTGCCTGCAACCTGACCACTTGACCCTCTCTGAGTGTTGATAATGGGTGGCTTGTTGAGTCATAGTACTGCTTCTGAATGAGCCTTTTCTTTTTAAGTTGCACATTGACCTATTCCACGTCCTTTGTGGCCAGTTCCAGCAGACGGGTGCTGACAGGAAAAGTTGAGCGAGTCTGCCTGGACATTAGATGTTCTGCGGGTGATCCCAGCGTTTTGTCACGCGGGACATTTCTGATGTTCAGTAGGTTGAGGAAAACATCTGTCCCGTCTCTGTGAGACCTTTCCATCAGTAGCTTGGCACTGCGGACAGCCCTTTCAGCCAATCCATTGGACTGGGGGTACTCTGGGCTGCTGGTTATGTGGACAAAGTCCCACCGCTGGGCAAACACTTTAAAACATTGACTGGTGTATTGTCTTGCATTGTCAGAAATCAGGGTGTGAGGTACTCCGTGGACGGAGAAGTGTCTTTTCAGTTTTGTGATCACCGCTGCTGAAGATGTGTCCCAGAGAAGGTCAATTTCAAACCACCCTGAATAGGAGTCGACCAGCACCATGTATTGTTGTCCATGCCATTCGAACATATCCGTGGCAACCGTAGACCAAGGCAGGGCAGGAACCGGTTGTAGTTGTAGAGGTTCCGTCGGGTACTGTTACATACAGAGCAGGAGAGCAGCTCTCTTTCGATGTCTTTGTTCATTGCTGGCCAAAATACAGTGCCTCTTGCTCTGCGCTTTGTGGCTTCTAAGCCTGGGTGACCTCTGTGCATAATATTAATATATTCTTGTTGTAGGGAGTCGGGGATGACCGTCCTGTGACCTTTAACGACAACGTTGTTCTCCACTATCAACTCTTCTCTATATGGGAAGAATGGATGCACAGACGGCGGAACCTGGCAATCTTTGTTGGGCCAGCCATTCTGAATCACTGTGCTTAGAGTTTGCAGGACCTGGTCCCTTGCCGTGTGGGCTCGTAGCTCCTCCAGCCTGGCTGTAGAGATGTAGCTGACAGACATCACCTCGAAGTTGTTATTTGCACTTTGAGTTTGGGAAACACTGTTGCTTGGGGCACGTGACAGAGTATCCGCAAGGTACATGTGCTTACCCCTCTTGTAAACAAGCGTTAGGTCATAAGCTTGTAATTGCAGTAACATCCTCTGTAGGCGAGCTGGGGCAGTGTGGATTGGCTTCTTTAGGATTGTAACAAGGGGCTGATGGTCTGTTTCAACTACCGTGGGTTTTCCATATATGTAGTCTCTAAACTTGGTACACGCAAACACAACTGACAACAATTCTTTCTCGATTTGTGCGTAGCGTGTCTCGGTATCGGTGAGCATGCGAGATGCGTATGCTACTGGCTTACCACTTTGCAGACATGCAGCACCCAGTCCGTAACGTGAAGCATCACAGGTTAATGTCACTGTCTTCTTTACATCAAAATACGATAGGACTGGTGAGCTGGCTAGGCATGATTTGAGGTGTTCGAATGCTTGTTGATGTTGTGGGAGCCAACACCAGACGGTATCCTTGTGTATTAGGTGCCTGAGCGGTGCTGCAATGCTGCTGAGATTTGGGATAAATTTTCCCAGGTAATTTACCATACCAAGGAAACGCTGTACAGCCAGGGAATTTTGGGGAACTGGCATATTTGTGATAGCTTCCGTCTTTGTGGGGTCGGCCCTGAGACCTTCTTTTGTGAACGTGTCCCACGTAACAAACTTGATCCAGACGGAACTTACATTTGTGGGGGTTTAGTCGGAGTCTGATCTCTCGTGCACGGTCAAGTACCTTCTTTAGGTTCGTGTCGTGTTCTGCAGCATCACGACCTCCCACAATGATGTCGTCAACTACGATGGCACAAGGGTAGCCAGCGAATAGTTGCTCCACTGAGTGCTGAAAAACCTCACTTGCTGAATTGATGCCAAAAGGCATGCGTAGAAACCTGTAGCGCCCAAAGGGTGTGCTAAATGTAGTTAGCATTGATGACTTATGGTCGAGCTTTATCTGCCAAAACGAGCTCTTCGCATCAAGCACTGAGAACAGAGTCGCACCTGCCATTTGGGTGGCAACTTCCTCAACACTGTGCATTGGGTAATGGGGTCTCTTTAAAGCCGTGTTTAAGTCTTTAGGATTAATGCACAGCCTTATCTCCTCTTTGTCTTTCTTGTGTGCTACCACCATTGATGAAACCCAGTCTGTGGGCTCAGAGACCACTGTAATGACTCCTTTGCTGGCCATGTTTTCAAGTTCTGACTTAACCAACCAAACCATGCTGCAGCACTAACAAAACTCCAAAAACGAAGCAGCAAGCAGGCAGGGAAACCAGCAAGAGGACACCAACTCACAATAAGGAGAACAAACCCACCGACAAGCAGCAAAACCACACTCCTTGAAATAAAACTGATTTATTTTAACGTATCACAACTGTAGCAACGTTTTCGTTGTTAAAACAACTTCTTCAGATGCCAACCACTCCTCTCCACAGACTAAATATACAAAAACTACTTAATTGATAAATTACATAATTAAACAAGTTAAAGCAGAAGTATACTGACTAAAAATGTTCTTTGCAAAGATGCACATTAAGCGCTAAATAAATATTCACATAAATTTCGAATACTTTCAGTATTGTGTGCATCAAAGGATTGTACATATTGTTTGTATACAAAATCAACTCCTACTAAAAATCATATAAAATATAATATAAGTTATTATTCATCACATAAAATGTAGCATTAATATGCTCATATATATATTACTACATCAAGATAGCTCTTCACAAAAAATATATATATATTCAATCATATATAATATGTACAAAAAATAAACTTGCAATATAAATTTTTTAAAAAACACATAAAGAAACACAATTAATAAACACAATATTGACATATAAAATTCTCATAGTGTACATTTTAAATATAAATTTAAATGTACTACACAAAAATAGTAGAAGTCTATCTACACCTTACAGTTGTTCAGCTTTCAATTTTAAATAAGGAGCAATTGAAATGAAATCATTCAACCCAGGGGGCTTGTTGGACTCCAACAAAATCTGCCAGCATGTTTCTCTGTGGGACAACAATGCAGGCGAATTTCCTCACCTGTTACACTGTGCAACTGATTCCAAGACAAAAAACTTAAAAGCTGCTCCTTCACAGACAATAGTATGCCTATATAATGCATTCGTATTAACTTTTTTTAGAATGTCATAAACGTGCTCATATACACGCCTCCTTAGCTGCCTCTCCGTCTTGCCCACATAAAATGCCTGACAAGAACGGCAGACAGCTAAGTACACTAGGCCCTTAGAGTTGCAATTATAAAAATTATTTGACCACAATCTCCTGTTTCTACTTTCCAAATGTATACATTCCTGATCCATAACATACTTGCATTGCGTACAACACCCGCAACGAAATGTCCCTTTCCTCGGTATATTGGTACACCTCAACCTGGAACTTTGCTCTAATGTCCTCTTGACATTAAACCCTTTTCTGTATACAGTTTTGCAGGCCAGATCCTTTAAGTTAGTCAAATCAGTGAATTCCCTAAAATCACGGAATTCTTTTTCAATAATATACCTGATCTGTCCTGCATGTTCACTGTATTGTGTGATGAACAACTGGTCAGGGCCCATTGTGTCAATAGACCTATAGGGTTGGTCCCCATGTATATCCGTCTTCGCCTTCCCCAAAATAGGGGCAAACCTATTTGTTCTAAATTGCATGACTTCCTCATAAACAGAATTAATTAACCCCACAGGGTACCCTCTATCCAGAAAAAAGGACTTCAATTTGTCCCCCTCAATATAAAAACTAGGGTCTTCTGATGTCATACGGGACACTCTCACAAATTGCCCCTTTAGGATGGATCTTTTTTGAAATTTTGGATGTGAGCTTGAATAGTGAAGATACCCATTAGAGAACGAAGGCTTTCTATAAATACAAGAACTGAACCGTTCACCCTGTTTGCTAAGAGTAACATCCAAATAGTTGACCTGATCGGCAGATACATTGTAAGTAAAACGTAAAAATTCCGTTGTAGTATGCAGATAAGTAATAAATTCCTCTATAAGACATTGCGGCCCAGTCCAAAAAATACAAATGTCATCCAGGAATCGAGTATAGTGTATCCAATACTTGGAAAATTCACTATGTACAACA
Organism: Protopterus annectens; assembly: GCF_019279795.1. Classification (NCBI taxonomy): domain Eukaryota; kingdom Metazoa; phylum Chordata; order Ceratodontiformes; family Protopteridae; genus Protopterus; species Protopterus annectens. The sequence continues at coordinate 1,279,789,904 of NC_056743.1, forward strand.
AATTTTTGTTCCCAGATTGACAAAATGATATCTGCATACGTGGGACTTAACTCGGGCTTGCATAGATATAGGAATGCGGTGCGCTGGCCAGATGACGGGCTGCACCTCAGGATCTAGAGTCATGGAATATATTATTGGAAGTTCTCCAAACTCGTCGTTGAACACATCATCATACTGTTCATGGACATTTTTTGTAAAATCAATGTCAGGCTCTGTACTGACCTGGTGGACATGAGGGCTCAGTGTGACAAGTCCTAGACGTACACATGCTCGAAACCCCAGCAGTGGCACAACATCACGATCCACAAGGAAGAACGGTAGTAAGAGTTGTTGTCCATCCAGTGACAGAGAAAGTGTAGCAGAACCGGCTGTTTTGATCTTGCTGCCTCCGTAGGCCACTAGGTTTATTGTTTTATTGCATGTCAAAATCTGTCCCTCATACAGCTGAAGAAAAGTGCTTTTTGCCATCACATTACATTTTGCCCCCGTGTCGATTTTCATTTTAATAGGCTTATCTCGTACATACAGGGTGACAAATCCTTCATCCTGGTACTCTACTTGGGTATTTACATTGTCCACAACTGCAATGGGCTCGACACCATTTACATAGAACGTGTCATCAGTGTTGATGTCCGGCGGCTCCAGCTCTAGCTGATGCACGGGTTGTTTGTTATGGTATTTTTTAACAAAACTTTTCCTTTTAGGATGTTCATGTTAAGGCTTGGATCTGCAACATTTTTTGTAGTGGTTCCATTTTTGACATTTGTGGCATTGCTGGCCAAACGCAGGACATTTGTCTCGCTGTGCAGCGTGGTTGCCTCCACAATTGTTGCAGTTCCTGACGAATTTTACATCCTGCCCACTTACAGGCTTATAATTTGTCCTGGGACGCCATCTGGTGGAGCCTGGCTGCAGTGCATCCACCGTTGCGGCCGGCTGTTTGGCAAGAGCCCTAGTATTCTCCTCAGTCATTTCATAAACACGACAGATAGAAATGGCTTTGGATAGGGTCAAGTCACTGTCACGTAAAAGGGCCTTCCTTATACTGTCATTATTTATGCCACAAACAATCCTGTCACAGATTAACTCATCTGTTAAATCTCCAAAATGACAACTTTTGGCTTTAATCTTTAAATCACTAATAAAAGACTCAATAGTCTCACCTTGTCTCTGATTTCGGGAATGAAACTTGTGTCTCTCCATTATTTTATTATATTGTGGGTTGCACATTTCCCAAAATTTCTTTTTTAAACAGTTGGGGTCCTCTCTGGACTCTGCTGGATGAATAATGGCTCCGTCCTGCCCGTCTCTTGCGGGTGGCACCCTAATTTCTGCGGCATAGACAAACGAGAGTTCCCTTTCGATGGCTTCGGCCCCTGCTAGATTGAGGAGGATATAAGCTTTCGTTTTGTCTGGTTTATCTGAGTGGGCCGCCTCAATAAAGATGTCATACTCCCTTTCAAATACGCACCAATTTTCAGCAACGTCTCCATCGAAGACGAGTGGGTCTGGTCTGCGAAATCCTTCCGCCATGCTCTGTTAGCCCATTAGCCACTTGTAACGCGTATCTCTCTTTTTTTTTTTTTTTCCTTGAACGAGGAAAAATGATGAAAAAATGCTCATTGGCAAGCAACTTCTGACATCATGTTGAAATGAGCGAGGAGACCTGTTTTCAGTTTAACAGCTTCTTTATTAACTGCCACCGAATGTTAAAACACTGTGTTAACTGCAGTGAGTAGAACACGCCCACCTGCAGTTGCTATGGCCAACCAACACATACATAGCATAACCAGATCATTAAACCAACTGATCTACATAGATGGTCTACAAACTCTTGACCAGAGTTAGTTTGTGGTGGTATAATTGTCTGCCTGCTCCTGGGTTAGTTGTACTTTTATTATGAAGAGCACTGAGTTAATCTAGAATCTTATTAGGGATACATGGCTAGGCTTCTGAACATGCTCACAGATCATCAGCCTATTAAGTACCTTTGAACTTATGTAACAGCAGAACTGATAAAATCCCGTTTCAACTTTTGCTGTAAAATCACAGAACTGCCATTTCTAAGATGTATTTACAATATAAACTTTGTACGGTTTGGTATGCATCTTGGTGTATTTTATATGTTCATTTTAACAATGCAAACCTGTCTGAAAAATCAAAGAAGAAAGTTCCTTTATCACCAGCATAAAGTACCAAAGAAGGAATTGTGGGCAATATGAAAATAAAACGCTAGAGTCTGCCTTTGTCATCAGAACAAAATTATGAGGACAAATATTTAAACTTATTTTGCAATCAGAATCACGGCATAAACTGCTACCGGGAAATTATTTTATGGCTGAAAAATTATGACATGGGCGTTACTTTGTTAGCTAAAACGCTCTAACTTTGACTCAAATTTTAGGTCCGTCTTGATTCCTCCTAAAACTGGTGGCTTTTGGAGAAAAGGTGGTGAACTGCAGTTACTAAATAATGACAACAATTAAGAGTTATATACTTCTAAGGAATTTACTTCTACTGAGTTATCCTACGTTTTCTTTAATGACGTTTGTAATGGATTTGACGGAGTGGTGTGGTGTACTGCTGAATACCGCAGTGATTGTATTTTGTGATGTATTACCCGATAGTATGTGAATTAAAACTTTGCAACATCAGTTACTCTGCAGTAATTAGGAATTGTAATAAATGCTGAAGGCAAATAACTTATTAATATTGTCAACTTGGGTTTTACACGTTTCTAAATAGTTGCACAAGAGTGATGTAGAGGTTGATTGCGTACAGTGAACGTATCTGTGTGACTGCAGTCGGAGCACGGCAAACTTCTAGTTTTTACAGGCAGTAGCACTATAAGAACTGGTTGCCTTATACATTGATATACGGGACAGGTATGTAAAAGAACACGTAGTCTACTTCAGTCCAGTAACTACCTGCGCACGCACATACACACAACGGTCTAACACTTTCAGCTTTCTGCAATAAAACTTATGGGAACTCCCTACAGCATAAACGAAAACCATAGCTGCGCGATAATGACCGCACTGCCTTCTGGTGGTTGTGTGCTTTTAAGCGTAGTTTTAGTCAGCAATAAAATAAGAGAAAAGCTAAGGAGAAACGACTACTCCCAGAATCCTTCTTGCTGCTAGGGAATAAAGTATCAACGAAAGACGGTTGCTGAGATTTCAGGGAGAGAAGTATTTGATTCCCCATTATGAGGTAAAATAGCTGTTAGTGCTTTGTATTTGTCAGAAAAATGTAGTATTGCACTGCAGATACAAATATTGCATGTTGTTATGATGGTTTGCCCAAGGCCAGCAGCTGTACATAGTGATTGCGCTAACATTTTTGTTGACTTGTATTCTGTTAGTTACCTGCTAGCAAAACAGCTGTTACTTACAGTAACTGAGAGAACTGTGTGTAGTGAGTATCATTTTGTCGGGTTGGTGGGCTTTGAACTGGAAGACCCAACACTGCAGGCGCCATTTTTACCTAGTCTCCCGCCTCTTTTGGGTGCTGAGGCGCGAGGGTTGAAGTCCCGTTATGCTACACTCCTAGCCCCTGTTCCGTTTAACGTTAATGTTTTCAGATGTGGTGGTAGATTAAAAGTTTTAAACAAGCATACAACAGCAGTTTACATGAATCTTGTAGGCTGAGATAATATGAAGCATTTTTCTAGTTTAAGATTAGAGTACTAATTTTGTTGTGTTTGGAAGTGCATTATGGAAACTATGTTTCTAGTCTGGGATGGAGTAAAACAAATTTTTAAGGATTGTTACTGGACAGATGTAGTTAGTAATTATTCCATTATAAAGTAGGAGGATGCAATGAGCACATTCCTGACTTGTAATGAGGTGGATAAATTGACTTTTCCAGACTGTAATGAGATTGATAAGTTGATTTTTCCAGTCTGGGGCAATTGTGATGTTGCCGTTATAGGTTTCATACAAATGACTGGACTAAATCAGAGCAGAATAGGGCAGATGAGATGGTATCTTTTCGTTTTTTGATCATTGTTCTAGTAGTATGGAGGGCAGCCACGGTGGTGCAGCGGTTAGCGTTGCTGCCTCACAGCAAGAGATTCTCTGGTTCGATCTTCGGCTGGGGTGCCTTCTGTGTGGAGTCTGCATGTCCTCCCTGTGGTTGTGTGGGTTTCCTCTGGGTGCTCCGGTTTCCTCCCACATCCCAAAGACATGCTGTAGGTGGATTGGACACTCTAAATTGGCCCTAGGTGTGTGTGTGTGTGTGCGCATGTGTGTGCCTTCTGTGGAAAGTTGGGCACCGGGCTGGCAACTTGACACTGTAAAACTCCACTGCCAATCATGAGCGGACAGGTGATCCACTGTGGCGACCCCTAACCGGGAAAAGCCGAAAGAAGAAGTTCTAGTAATATGGACTTTTCCCCATGATTTGGACAAATGAAAGCATGTATTAGTAGTGAGATGAAGCAGCTGATTGCTAACAGTTCAGTGAGCTAGCAATCACTCTTTCTGAGACTGTATCTGATTTAAAGGTTTCAGGGACATTCGGGGTACATTTCTAATATGTGCATGGGCAGAGCACGACTGACTACATCACTTGTTTGGTTAAGTCTGATACATTAAGTGCCTGCACCATGTTAGTAACTAGTCTTACCAAATAGCACTTGTGTAGTTATACTTAACAGGCAGACTACAGTTGTTTCACCAAGTAATGCTGTAGGCAGTATACAGTGAGCATACAGAAGGATATACTGTGGTGGCAGAAAATTTATCCATTCAATGTCTCTATATTCTGTGTAAACCTTGAACTTGTTTTTTGGTGTGTTTATAGTTTAGGAGTCAGTGACGGGCTGGAAATTAAAAAAAAAAATAGTGTGTGCTGCTATTTGCTGTGGAGTTGTACGAGTGCTAAAATATGAAGACAGTCAAAGCATTTAAACGCAAGCGATGAAAGTCTTAGTGTCTTCATTTCTGTATCTTAGCTGTTTGTGGTGGTATTATCATTAATCCTTTTTCAAGAGAAGGGTGTCTTTCTCTTTGTAGAGTTGCAAATGTAGAGGATGTAGAACCCTTCCATGATAGTTTTCTTATTGCCTTTATTAGACTGTAGCTGTCTGTTTACTACTCATTTTTTTGAGTATTTGAGTCCCCCCCCCCCAAGTTCCATTTCATTCTTAGCATTTATTTTTGGATGTCTGTAATTCTGTTTCTTGTCTGTTGGAAGCCGTTGACCATATTTGAATCTTTGCTTTGGATGATATTAATTACCTCAATTGCTTGATTTAATTGTACTCGATATCATTAAATCTTTATGTAGTTTTGTGCCATAGGCTGGGGGGATGTAGCCAGATGTTCTTACCAGTATCACTGACAAATGTAACTGAGTGGAACTTAATTTACAGTCTTCTTTTTTTTTTCTTGTAGTGCATCTCTGCTGATCACAAGCCTCATCAATTAGTCTTGTAGCAAGATCACCCAGCCCATTGTCACTGTATTCTACCGGTTCCATCCTGTGTGTCTGGTTGCAGTTCTTGTTATTCTTGAGGCGTGCTTGCTGTGAAACCTCTTTATGCATTTACTTTGATTACCAGGAACGTCTGACTGGATATGAGCCCATTTTCATTGGATGCCCAGGGAGAAAAGCTCCAAAGTATTCTTCTTGTTCTTGTTGTTGTTCTTCTTCTTCTTCCTGCTCCTGTTAGGGGTCATGACAGCAGATCAACTGTTTCCATTTTTTCCTGTCCTCTGCATCTTGCTCTGTCACACTAACCACCTGCATGTCCTCTCTCACCACATCCATAAACCTTATCTTAGGCCTCCCTCTTTTCCTGTTACATGGCAGCTTCATCCTTAGCATCTTTTTCCCAATATACTCTGCATCCCTCCTCAACACATGTCCAAACCAACGCAATCGTGCCTCTCTGGCTTTGTCTGCAAACCTTCCAATTCGGGCTGACCCTCTAATATACTTATTCCTAATCCTGTCCATCCTCGTCACACCTCTGCTACGTCAAGCTCTGACTCCTGCCTTTTTGTCAGTGCCACTGTCTCCAACCCATATAACATATCTGGTCTCACTACCTTCTTGTAGACCTTCTCTTTCACTCTTACTGGTACTCGTCTGTCACAAATCACTCATGACACTCTTCTCCACCCACTCCATCCTGCCTGTACTCTCTTCTTCACCTCTCTTCCACACTCACCATTACTCTGAACTGTTGGTCACAAGTACTTAAACTCATCCACCTTCGCCACCTATACTCCCAGCATCCTCACCATTTCTCTATCCTCCCTCTCATTCACACACGTATATTCTGTCTTAGTCCTGCTGACCTTCGTTCCTCTTCTCTCTAGGGCATATCTCCACCTCTCCAGAGTCGTCTCCACCTGTTCCCTACTCTCACTACAGATCACAATGTCATCTGCAAATGTCATAGTCCACGGGGACTCCTGTCTGATCTCGTCTGTCAACCTGTCCATCACCGCTGCAAATAAGAAAGGGCTCAGAGCTGATCCTTGATGTAATCCCACCTCCACCTTAAACGCATCCATCACTCACCGCTGTCACACTACCCTCGTACATATCATGTGCCACTCTTACATACTTCTCTGACACTCCCGACTTCCTCATACAATACCACAACTCTTCTTTAGGCACCCTGTCATATGCTTTCTCTAAATCCACAAAGACTTTCTCTGTACTTCTCCATCAGCACTCTCAGAGCAAACATCGCATCTGTAGTGCTCTTTCCTGGCATGAAAACCATACTGCTGATCATTAATCATCACTTCCCTTCTTAACCTAGCTTCCACTACTTTCCCATAATTTCATGCTGTGACTGATCAGTTTAATCCCTCTGTAGTTACTGCAGCTCTGCACATCACCCTTATTCTTAAAAATCGGTACCAAAACACTTTTTCTCCATTCCTCAGGCATCCTCTCACTTTCCAAGATTTCATTAAACAATCTAGTTAAAAACTCCACTGCCGTTTCACCTAAACACCTCCATGCTTCCACAGGTATGCCATCTGGACCAACAGCCTTTCCATTCTTCATCCTCTTCATAGCTATTCTTACTTCCTCCTTGGTAATCCACTGCACTTCATGATTCACTATCCGCACATCATCCAACATTCTCTTCATTCATCAACCCCTCAAAGTACTCTTTCCATTTGCTCAGCACACTCTCCTCACTTATGAGTAAGTTTCCCTCATTATCCTTTATCACCCTTACCTGCTGCACATCTTTACTAGCTCGGTCCCTCTGTCTAGCCAGTCGGTACAGGTCCTTTTCTCCCTCCTTAGTGTCCAACCTTTTATACAACTCTTCATACGCCTTAGCCTTCGCCACCTCTCTCCTTGCCATGCACCTCATTTCCTTATACTCTTGTCTACTTTCTTCATCTCTTTGACAATCCCACTTCTTCTTCACCAACCTCTTTCTCTGTACTTCTTCATTCCACCACCAGGTCTCCTTGTCCTCCTTCCTCTTTCCAGATGTCACACCAAGCACCTTTCTAGCCATCTCTCTTACTAGCTCTGCTGTAGTTACCCAGCTATTCGGTAACTCTTCATTGCCACCCAGTGCCTGTCTTAACTCTTCCCTGAACATCACCTCACAATTACCCTTTTTCAGTTTCCACCATTTGATCCTTGGTGCTGCCCTCACACTCATCCTCCTCTTCTTGATCACCAGTGTCATCCTAAAAACCACCATCCTATGCTGCCTAACTACACTTTCCCCTGCCACCACTTTACAGTCTCCAATCTCCTTCAGACTGGCCCTTCTACATAAGATATAATCCACCTGTGTGCATCTTCCTCCACTCTTGTATGTATTACAAAACATTTTAAGAACAGTAATTTTACATGAAGTGAGAGAAGGCGGCTTATAGTATATTTAGAGAAAAACCCGGGGAGAGAAATTGATAGAAGTAAGGAAGTGAGTAAAGAAGGGAGAACAAGGAGATTTAAGGTATGAACAGGTATTTTTTGACGTTTAAGGAGATAGTTAATCCTGGTGTTAAGCAGGAACAGAGCCAGCTTTTAGCTAGGAAGTATTTCAAAATGGTTTTGAAGGGTAGAAGGGGGGTATTGATCTGATGGATAGAGATAAGGAATTCCAGGCCTTAGTAACATGGTAGGAGTACAGACAATGCCCAGCAGATCTGAGATTTGTGGATAGACAGGGGTTCTTGGTCATTGGATTTTAATGACTGACTAGGAACCTAGTTGTGTAGAATGTTATTTAATGCTGGACAAGCAGATAGATTCTGGATACTTTTGTAGGTGGTAAGAAGCTGTGTATATGTTAACTGATGTGGTAGTTCTTATAGGTTCATAGTTTCGTAGATTAATACTAGGCTAACTGCCTGTGGGTCATTTTAAGCCTAGCCAATTACTCCATGTAAGATTCAAACTCTGCACTTTGTTTGTAAGGTAAACACCTTAACCATTATGCCAACCTCCCAGTCACCCAGTTTAGTCTGTTTAGTGCTATACAGTCGTGGTTTCTGTAGGGAGTATTTGCTGCAAATTTAGCAGCTTTGTTGTAGCATTGTTTAGGTTTTGATTTTTTTGATGCCTGAAGGTTAGTATGGATGAGAGCAGCATAAAGAAGTGAGGGGTTGGTGACAAGTAGTAGCTTTAGTTGTGTCAGTGAAAAAGTTTTGAGATTATCATCCCTAATAACATGCTATGGGAAGTGACTTCAATGGTTGTATTATCAAGAGAGATGACTAATTTTTTTTTCATGGGAGAAGGATTTGAGGGAAAAAGTAGTAGTTTGGGGATTTTTAGGGGGTGAGGATGAGTTGTGAGTTAAAAAGCTATGTTTCAATTGCTTTTAAAGCTTCCAGAGTAATTATTTGGAGGTGTGCCACATTGGCAGATATGCAAATGAGCATGGAGTCACCTGCATTCTGTATTGGGGAAGCCTGTTGTGTGTGCGTATGTGTAGATGTGTAGGGTGCTGGTGAGAATGTTGAAGAAGAGAGGATCAAGGATAGAGCCTTGTGGTACACTGGTGGTGACTGGAAGGTACAGAGAGAGGGTGGAGTGAAGGAAATAGTTTAGCAATTGTTTTTGAATACACTTTTTAAAAGTATTTTGGAGAGGGGGATAAGATTGCTCTAGGTTTAGAGTTAGTAATGTCTGTTGAATTCCCCCCTTTGTACAGGGAGATAATGTATGAGTTTTTCCCAGAGATACGGAACATGGGATTTTTGGACTGATGTATTTATAAGGATTGAGACAGGGCAGGCAGTGCTATCTGCTGCTGTTTTAAGATATTCACTTGGAGTGTCATCAGCTGAAGTAGAGCATGGTTGTAGTTTTATATAGGATGTGGGCACAGGTTTGAAGGTGAAAGTGGATATGATGATACGTGGTTGCTGGGCAGTGTTAGGATTAGATGTTGGGGAATCCTTGTTTAGAGATACTGTATTATCTATGAAATAAAGAGTTGAACTGTGTTGCGGTTTTGAGTGTTGCGTTATTAGGAGAAGGGTTATGGTTGAATTTATGGCTGGGATGCAAGATTTCTTTAATGGTTGCCCAGAAGTAATTGGGATTGTTTACTATTATTCCAAAAATTATTGCAGTACAATTTTTTCTCTTCATTAATTTGCCTTTTAGTATGATTACAGAGCATTCTGAAGTTTTCCAGATATTGTGGTGTTTTAAATTTTTGCCATTCTTTCCATGTTTTTTCTCTATCCTGCATTAGCATTCTACTCTTTTGGATATCCAAATTCCATTATTTGTTTTTAGTCCCTTCCTTCTATGAGATGCAGGGCTATTTAGGATCTTCAGGAAAATTGTACTGATTTTCATTTACAGCATCATCTAAGGGGAAGATTGTAGGAAGTTCCACTTAGTACATGATAGGTTAGTTATGAACATTTCTGGGTTACACTTGGAAAGAATGTGCGTTGTTTTATAAACATGTTGTTTAAGTGGATGTGTGAAATGTCTGGTTGTGTAGATTGGGAGATGATCACTGAGGCTGTCGGGCATTGTACCTGTGGTGGTGAATTTACGAGGGTCTGATAAGAGGATCCAGTCTAATAAGTATTTTAATGTTCTCCTGTAATGTGTGAGGCTATTAATTAGTTGTGCAAAGCCAAATTAATTCATGCTAGATGTAGGGGAGTTAAAGTTTAGGCCTGACCAGTTGACATTCACATCACGTAGTAGTATTGTTTCATGTGAAATTGTTATGGATATCCCATGTAGGGTATCTTCCAGTTTAGTTGTATTGTCACCAGGAGGGATGTAAAGAACAGTTCTACATATTTGTTTAAAATTTGTTTAATTTTTGGAAAGTAAAACATTTTGCTGAACTGAATTTTGGTATTGGTTTGTTATAAGGGGAAATGTGGTAGGTGTTGGGAAATACTAAAACAATACCAGCACCTTTCCTCTGTATACTGTTATTACGAATGATATCATAGCCAGGAGGTGCAATTTCAGAGTCGTTCATGTTGGGTTTAAGCTAAGTTTGTTACAGTGAGAATATCAGGTTTATGTTGAGTAATCCAGGCATGTAGTTCAGCAATTTTATTTCGTATGCTTCTAACATTTATGGCAGCAAAAGTTAAATTAACCAGGGTTGGAGTTGACTGTTATAGGCTTAGAGTAGCACGTGTAAGAGTATTGTCTTGATGTTCATTGTAATAGGTGGGATCAGGATTAGATGATTGTTTCTTCCTAGAAGGATTTTAGTGTTTTGGGGAATTGCTGATAATTTTTTTTATTTGTTTTTGAGAGTATTTTCCATGTAATTTTGTTTTGTTTTGGTTTGAGTTGGAATTGAGTTAATCAGTCTATATTTGAAGTAAAGGTGAGGGGTGTCATTAAACAGGTTTGCTACAATGTGTGGAGAGTGCAGGGAGGAAGTATGAATATGTTTCTGGGACAGAAATGGAGATATGTTGAGAGCTGTTATAGAGTCACGTTAGGATAAAAGATGTCCTAGTAGCTGGAGAAGAATAGAGGGTAAGTGGAGTAGTAGCAAGGGAGTTGTATGTGATAGTTGGCAGGTAGTGGGGCGTAAGGATCAAGAAGGAAAAAGAAGTTTTAGGGTAGAAGGTGGTGGATTCTGAAAGCTGATGGAAGATAGGTAGGAAAGACGTATTTTCTCTGGAAGAGAATTAGGTTGTCCTAGTATCTTTCTGGGATGTAAGAAATAGAGAGGTTTAAAAGGCTAGAGTATGAGAATGCAGATAAAATAGGAAAAGGTGAGGGTTTATTTGAGAAAAGTAGAAGATGCACTGTAGAATAGATAGGTCTTAGGGAGGGATATGACTATGAATATATATAGAGCAAAGCAGTATGGGAGGAAGAAAGGTAGTTGGGAATAGTACTAAAAGATTAAATGGAAGTTAGAAATTGGGTAAAAAGGAACAGGAGTGTTTGATAGTAGATAGTCTTTAGAGATTCTGTTGCTTCTCATGATGGATTTTGAACTGAGAGAGCCTTAACTGTGTGTTATGTTGGGTATGATTAGGCAGTACAGTCGTTGACTGAAAAGATCTGTCACACAGCTGTAGGGTCCATGATTCAAACTTGACATTGATACTGTTTTAGTGGAGATTTTATATTGTCTCTGTTAATTTCCATTGGGTTCTCCACTTTTCTTCCACATCCCAAAAAGCATGCAAGTGAATTGGCTAAATAAATTGTTCACATATTTATATGTCATATTTACCACTGCTGATGGGGCCCAACCATGTCATGACAATAAAGGGTTTACGAACCAAACTTGTTTAAATAAAATGTATTCCACTGGCGATTTATACAGTCCTTTGGTACACCCATGTGCAAAAAGTCCATGTAATGTGTACCATTATTTGCTGTGGAGTTGTACAAGTGCAGAAAAAAATATGAAGGCAGTGTGTATATATGTACCCACACTTGCATATGCACAAATCTCACCATAACAAAGCTCATCAGTCTGCATGCCCATAGAAATTATCATAAAAACAGTAAAAAAATCCAGTGAGACCAGCTACAGCTGTTTGATTTGGGAACAAAACATACACAGCTTAACAATTATTTATTTAACAGTGTTCAGCTAGTAGAAATATAAGGTCTATTTGAATATCATATATTGCATTGAATATTGCACATCTTCCTGTCTGACATAACTTGAATCGTATAGTTTTAAAGTAAGGTCTAAAAACATGACACCCATTTTGAAAACACGAACTCAAACACACAAAAAAAATTCAGACTATAGTCTTGTAATGTTATGAACTCCACACAGAATTAATTTACAAATTTTCTGTTATCGGGGCAACACTTCTAACGTGGTAGCACACGAACGCAGTGTTAAATGGGAATACGTTATTTGTATTTATAAAGTATGATTAATTGTTCATTACATGTTGTGGTATTTTTGGTCTATTTCTCCTAAAATGTTTGAATTGTTATTGAACCACCGAGGATCGTTGTCGAGAGCTGTGAAATAATTGTGAGCACCTGCTAATACTCAACGCACACATTACAAATGTTGACGTAACTGCCAAGTGATGCTTTTTCACCTACTCTGTTACCTGCAATTGAAGCTGGCCAGAGGCACACACAGTTTAAGCCTCTGCAGCTTATTTAAGCTGTTCCACAAGTCCACTGAGATCCTGGTTTCCCAGCCAACAAAGCTAATAAGTAAGTATGTAAAGAATACTTATACCAAAGAAATAAACGTGTAAATCTGACTCCATGGAAATTGCATGCTTCATCATTGAGCTACATAAATGACAGTGTAGATTTCAGGTCAGCCCTGCAGTCACAGGTCGCAGGACAAAGGGCTCCGAGGTTTGGCATTCTTTTTTCGCAATCTTCAAACTGTCGACCTTTGGTACTGACTGCAGTATTTTTCTGACACATTTTAATTGCTATTAGTCAGCATCATTGATTGGCGGCAGATTCATAGCTCTTGGTTCTTACAGGAATCTGAGACAAAGCCAAAAATAGTGAGGGAAAAAGACTGCAAATCAGAGACATTTTAAATATTCTAATGAAGACACAGCAGTTCACAGCATCACTCTTCCCTTTAATTTCTTATTACGACAGGCAAAACGGACATTAAAGCAAACAATAAAACAAGAATAAACAAAAAAAGACTGAGCGCTTTCACCCAGTTCTCTACTGGGTTTCTTCAGAGTAATTAACATATGGAGCAGTAACTTTAAATACTATCCAAAATCAATTTCATTTCTTGCAATCAATGTGCTAATAAGATAATTGTATTATTAAGACTTTTTAAAGAGGTTTGGCAGATATAAAGCAAGGCATTGTTAAACAGTATTATAACCTAATACAATACCCATTTTAATACATCGTAAATACAATAGCCAGAATTTAATAACAAAGAATTAATTTAGTAATATTTGATGAAATAAACTATTAAATAATGATACGTATAAAATTGTCACTTATATATATGAATAAATGTTGTGTATAACTATATAAATATGTGAATGTATAAATAGCATCCATATAAAATCTCAAAACCTTTCTGTGTAAAATCTGACCTTATATAAAAACACATGTAAGTGAATAAATATTAATAATTAATAATATACCTACATATTGTATAAAATATAAAAAACTTCTAAAATTGTGTATAGAATGTATATATGTAAAAACCTTCTATATATTGATACAATAAATAAACTTATTAACTAATTGTATGAATAAAAAAAATAATAAATAATGATATAGTTAAACAGTGCATGATTTCATTCTCAAGAAGCTGCTGATAGATATATATTCATTTATGCCCGTTTTTTTGCTGGCATTGAGCCTAAACTGCCATAAACATTCTTTCATCTCCAGCAAATTGTTAACATCACCCTCTTTTATTGATGCTTCAGGCACTCTATCAATTACAAAAAACAAGAATTTTTTAAAAGTTGAACACATTATACTGTGCATATATAAAGCATTTGTTGATTTTTTTGTTTTTTATATCTCTATTGTGTTCACATATCCTCTCTCTCAGTTTTCTAATTGTCTTTCCTATATAGAATGCCTCGCATGATAAACAAGTTGCTAAATAAATAACTTGTTTCGTGTTACAATTCGCAAAACCTGGACATCTAATAGCTCTGTTGTATCCTTTTATGGCAACATACGGCCCACCATTTATATATCTACAAGTCTTGCAAAATCCACACTTTTTCATGCAGGATTTATTGTTAGCTTCTTGAGATTCGAACATTTCTTTTAAATTTCTTCCCCTACTATATACAATGGAAGGTGTTTGACCTATTTTTTCAATTATTTCGCTATCGTTGCTAAACACACTTTCCCATGCATCCTTTACTAGTTCTACTATAAGTTTAGTGTCATCGTTGTAGGGTAAAGTTAATGAACATGTCATGTTTTTATCTGTAATAAGTTTATTTTTCATCCCCTCTTTACCTATTTTTAATATAGGTTTAAACTGTTCCTTTCTTTTGCTTAAAATTTCTTCCTTTAATCTGTTTATAAGATGGTCCGGATAGTCTCTTTCTGTAAACATTTGACATACAAAATTCATCTCCTTGGTAAAAATACAATCCTCACTTATTATTCTCGACAACCTTATCATTTGACCTTTTGCCAAATTTCTTTTCTGAAAATAAGGGTGGCAACTTTTAAAATGCAGATACGAATTTGAAAATGTTTTTTTACGAAATATGTTTGATTCTATTTTCCCCTCCTTTTTGTAAATGTTAATGTCTAAATATTCACATTTGTCCCTATGTATACTATAGGTAAATTTTAAAAAGGAAGTTGTATTTCCTAAGTAATCTATAAAATCCTTCATTTCTTCCATATTTCCTTTCCATATCACTAAAATGTCGTCGAGAAATCTTAGGTATAAGACCACTTTTGACCAAAAAGTGCTGTTGAATACATGTTGTTGTTCCCATTCTGCCAAAACTAAGTTGGCATACACTGGTGCGCACCTTGCTCCCATCGCGACTCCTGACACTTGTTTGTAATATTCACCATCTTGCTGAAAAAAGTTGTTATAAAGAATCATTTCCATAAAATCAATTAATAATTTTCTTTTTACAGTATGGTAATTACTATGCCTAACTAGACTTTTTTCAAACAACTCAAGTCCACTTTCATGGGGTATAACTGAGAATAAATTAATGATGTCGATAGTCACTAAGTATGTTTCTGAAGAAATTTTGTCCCTATTCTCATACGATTTCTCTAAGCAGTGCCATGAATCCTTTAGTATGTGTGCAATATTATTCAGGACTTCCTTGCAACTTATGTCAATATAATGTGCCATAGACTCTGTTTTAGAATATCTTGCTGCTACAATGGGTCTAAATGGGGGATTGGAAACATCCTTGTGTATTTTTGGTATCCCAAACACTTTTGGTGTAACTGGGTGCACAACAACCAAGTAGTCGTGTTCATCTTTATTAATACAACTGTCCATTAATAATTCGTATAGCTGCCAATCTATTTTTGTTTGTGCTTTAACCATATCATACCTTGAAACTCGGACATATGTTTTTTCATCGTTGAGCATATTCATCATTTTATTTTTGTAATCTACTTTACTCATTATCACAACCCCACCCCCCTTATCTGGCTTCATGATTCTCTATTTGCTATTAGCACAAAGTTCATTGAGACAAAACCTCTCTGCTGTTGTTAAATTTTCATTAAATATGTTTTTTGCTCTTAATGCTTTTCTAATTTGTAAATCACATAACATTTCAAATAAATAAATTACTGGATTATTTGGAGGTACAAATGTGCTAGCTTTTTTGAGGGTAAAACTGCGTGTATCTTTTCTCCATGCATCATCTTGGTTATAAAAAAACATTTTTAAATTCAACATTCTTGTGTAAAGCCTAAGGTTTACTAAAACCCTACCAATATCAAGCTTAAACACAGGAATGAATTTAAAGCCCTTCTTAAAAAGGGATATAAAATCTGTATTTAATGTTTTGTCAGAATAATTGTACACAGAAAAACCTCCATCAGTGGATATTTCGCATTGCATGTTAAAAAGTTCTGACTCCTCATTTGTTTGATTCAACCCTGTAACATCATTGAATTCACCATTAAAAATACACAATTCATCATTATCAGTTTCTAGATGTTCAGAATTGTTAGTAGCTTTCAGAGCTTCTTCTTCTTCACTTGCATCATGCATCCTATTGCTATACCCTATACTATCATTATTGTTCTGATGTAATAAACCTGATGTATCTATCTGTTCCTGTAATTGTTCTGGTAATACCTTTGCCCCTGGTAACGCCCCTTTAGACGTTCCGATCTCCTTGGTGGTTGTTCTTCTAAAAAATCTTGTCTCCCCTGGTCATTCCTGTGCATAGTGCTATAACCATGAGTGTTTGTCTCACCATACATGTTAACCTCATCACTATTATAGTTAGCATTACTTGCAAAATTCTGATCAACTCCCCTCCATTGTCTTTTGAATTCCCTAAAATGGTTGTAAGCTCTATTATTAAGATAATCATCTGTGTCCCTACGTAACTTTTTGTTTTTAAAATCAAGGCCTTTACTTATATATCTATTCATATCTGCCAAAATGTTGTCTAATCTGTATTTGTTAGGTTCAAAAAGTAAATCATTTCTAATACTACTATCCAACTTTGATAAAATTTCATTCAGTTTTGTTAGCTTAATGTTGTTGTTTTTAATAATTAATTTCATGAGCTGCTTACCAGCATTATTGTAAATGTCCATAAGCTCTTTTAACAGTTCTTTATCATCGAAGCCAAAAGGTACCTTCAGTACTCTAAGCCCTTTATGTACCTGATTGAGTTCCAACGAACGTTCTAAAAAACATTATCATCTGTAAGGCTTTATACTTCCTTAAATGTTTATCGAATTCTTCAAGCTGCTTGTTGAGGCTCCCCGTGTCGTTTGGCTGCTGAACTACTGTCAGCCGCAGTGCAGTTAGCAAAGTGTCCAAACCGGGTAATGAGCAACCTCTCTCCCATCTGTTATTGCTGCCATCCCTAGCGTTCCCTTCTGAAATCGGCGGCGGAAGTGCATAGCTTGCTGGTGCAGCCCTACTTGGCGCCGTCCGTCCTCCAATGGATTCCTGAGAACTACTGCTAGCCGGTGGCTGATTCCTCGATGTGCCCGGTGTGGAGTGTAGTGTAAGAAGTAGCTCATCTGCTTCTGACACCAAAACGTTGCTGGCCTCATTGTTATTGTCGGTACTATCTTTGGCTCCCACTGGAAAACCCTGTTCTTTAACGGCTAAAAGTAGCCTTTTAGTAAGTTCCAATTGCTGCTCCAATACCTGCTCCATATTGTTTAGAAAACGTGAATCAAAAACGATACTACGTACGTTGAAAATAAAAATAAATCTTTAAACCAATACCGGAAACAAGCAAAACCGGTTGAGGTTTGAAACAACGTTAAAGTCCGTGAACTTGTTGAATTTGGTGCACGAGTGTGCAGGAAACTAAGGTTTCGTATGGACATTTTAAATATTGCTGTATCACATTAAACAGAATTTAATAACACAAAATCCACAGGAGTCACCACACAGGAAGTTTAGCTGAATGTAAAATCTTCTTTAATAGGAACAGGAACACAAGCGCTTTCACGTAGCTATACTACGCTTCTTCAGAATTTGTTAGCTCATTTGTGCTTCCACTTTAGAAGTGTTGCCCCGATAACGGAAAAGTACCACAAACAGAAACAGAGTGTTTTTTGATTTAATGTTGCCCATGAATTTGCAGCATCTTTCTTCAACAGTGTGTGCACAAGGAAGTAGAGTGCTGCTACAAAATTGAACAGTACCAAAAAACAACTGAACTCTTGAATCTTATAGTTAACTGAGAGGCTGAGAGGTCCATCTATTACAACATGTTGTGAACCGGCTAGCATGCATATGTTCTTGAAACCAGTTTTTTGAACACATAACACAATATTTATTATTAGAGACGTAGTTATAGTCCATGTATTTTGAACAGCTTAGCTAATGTGGGAACTGCTTTTTGATTGTACTTTCTAGTACAAGTGCTTAGCTCATCTCGATAAATAGATAGTAAAAGAATATTCTTTCTGCTCCTTGCCTGTAATGCATTTCCTTTTATTTATTTGGTCTAAATTTTACTGGTAATGTTTTTGTGCCAGTTTTCAATTTCCATTGATCGATTGGCCATTTTGTCTTCCTACTTAATAGAGATGTAGTTTTTAAAAGAAACATAGAAAGTGAGTTTAAATTTTGGGCCCACAGTTTACTCTTATCAGCGCAGGAACACAGAGGTGTAGTACCTCTTATTGGACCAACATGGGTTTTACAGTATAACTACTTGAGTGAGCTTTTTGGATTAACATGAGTCCTTCTTTAGTGCTAATTACTTGTTGATGCCAGATATGGTGCTTTAATCCCTATTTGTTTCTAGTAAGGAAAAGCAACATTATTTACCTCTTTCACATTGGCTAAGAGAGAGAGAGAGAGAGACATTTAAAAGATACCATTGGGAGTACAAAAGGAAGCAACAAACCATGGCGAGCAACTTGTATGCTTAGGCTATATAACATGCTCCGTGAGCGCATATACAAGCATGTACGTATGTCTGAAAACTTAGAAAGCAGAGCTTGTGGCTTATGAAAGGTTATGTAAAAGTGCTGATGGTATCCTGGATCCATATTTGGTCACTGAAGCACACTGGTGGAAGACTGCCAGTTGTTCCCAGAACCAAGCGTGCAATTTTGGGTAGATGCGCTTTTGCCTGTTTGCTCTCAGTTGTTTGGAATCTTCCTTGAATAGGGCACCTCTGTTTATTTAGGAGAATATGTTGGAAACCCTGAGTTGTTTGGAGTATTATGGTTGGTTATTTCATGACAGTCTTGGTTATGTATTATTGTTGTCTCTTTTGTGTATTTTGATTTTGAGCATTATAAATAAAAAAAAGATGAAAACAATAAAGGTCTTTTGAGTGATACACTAGAACTGCTTGTGTATGGGAGAAGAATTTAAATTGGAGACAGTGTTAATTCGATTCGAGTTGCTTAGTAGGAAAATAAAATTGTGATGGAAGATGAGTTAAGTTAGGACTTTTCCTCCTTTTGTTTATTAGTTTGTACTAGCAAAAATCTATTTGAGATTCATGTTTTACTTAACAAAATGTCCAGGCTGTAGTGCTGTGTTTTGTAAACAATAGGGCCTATCAAGAGAGTAAGATGCCAACTTAGAATGTGTGGATATCTGTACAAGCAGATGGTTGTAAGCAAGGGAAACGTATTAATAAACTAAGAAGTCCGTTTGTTAAACGGAACTGTGTTCTAGTTAGTAAGAAAAAAAGCTAGTGCTTCAGCTGGGATTTTAGAATGTGAATGCACCATGTTAGCAGGCACCTTTGAAGAGAAGTGCTGAGCTCACAACATTGGCTGTAATATTAAGATGTTGAATATAATGATTGTTAATAATATTGAAACAAAGTGCATTATAATAGTTATAGTATTTATTTGGATAGAGATAAACTACATAATACAACAGAAGTTATTTTCTGAGATAATCAGTATTTTGGGAATCAGCCTGAAAACATAAAGCATGCTTTTTCAGTACAATGTACTTTTATTTATGCTCCTTTTTTGTATGCATTCCTTAGAATTTCTGTTTATTTTTTGTATTTGGTGAAATATGTGAGAGGCTGGCCATTCAGATTTTAACTTCCATAGGTATATATCATCTGAAGAATGATTTGTAAGCCAGTGGAAGCTCATTTTTTCCATCTGATCACGTTGTATCAAGTATGTCAGAATCAATGTTTGAATGATGATTTCTACACACCTCTGGAAAGACCTAGAAGGGAAATAAAACTTAAGTAGGGTAGCACTTAGTATGTTATTCTTATACAGTTCTCTTCCTGTCACACAGAAAATGTTACTATTCTATTGCTGACGTAGTTAGACACAGCTTTCTGTATGTTCTACAGAAAATGTTACTAGACTTATTGCTGACTAGGTTAGATTATTTGCTAGCTTGCAAAACATTTTGAGAAAAACAACCTGGCCTTGGGCTTATTTTAGCTCATTTTAACTTTTCAATTCTTCAATTGTACTGTTCTAATACATGTGTTACATTTTGTCTAGATTCAAGGTACATTTCTAGCTTTGGTACAAGTAATGCTAACTATGGTTTATACTTCCAAGCATCTATTGTTTTCTTTATCAAAGCTTCTAGCAGCTGCATACTTTCTCATAGCATAAGCAGAAATTAATATCTCTAAGTTTCATGACATTAGCAGAAATGGAATGTCTCTTGTTATTTTCATGACATTAGCAAAAATGAAATGCTTCTTGTTAAGTTTCTAATAGCTGTGCAGATTCATGCAGTGTGAACAGAACAAATGTATTAACCCTTTTAAACCTCGAATGCACTAAGCATGCATATTACTATTATATATTTTTCTAACATTCCCCCTTTTAATACTTTTATTCTACTTTCAAGATAAGCATAAACAGTTTTTTCTTTCCCTAACCTCTTCCTACTCAGGATTTGCAGTTAGGAGAGTCATTCAGTTTAAACTTATGAAAGCATTTTCAGTTTTTCAGGAATTCTTCAAGTTCAGCACCTTGGTATAAGGTTTCTGAAACTGAAATGTCTATAAAGTCTTTAATCAGTCTTTTTATGCAGGGGATGCAGCAGCACACACATACCACCAGTAGGATTATTCCTACACAGACGGCAATTAGAATGTTCATCAGGATACTGCCCCACCCATTTCTGGAAAAAGTCCGTCAGTGGATTTGGTCCTGGTTTGGTCATGGCTGACACCTGCTGAATTACCTCAAGATGGTTATCTATCTCGTGTTTGTGGTCAGGAATATACGAACAGCACTCCTCCTGGATTAAAGCGCACGTACCTCCTCTCGCCGCTAGGGTGAAGTCAAGAGCCATGCGATTTTGAAGCACCACTGTTCTCATGGCAGTCACTTCATCAGTCACCAATTCTAGGGCAGAAAAGGTTGCATTGCTCATTATTTCGAGAAGCTTAGACAATTTTCTCAGTTCCCAGATTGATTTCGTTGCTCCATATGCTGGCAGTACACCTGCCCACAAGATAACAGTATCACTCAAGTCCATATGTAACAGTCCATTTTTCCCTAGGCCCACAACATGATGGTTTTTCCAGCGCGCATTGATTTGCCCCACTGGATTGACAGGCTTCTTGATTTCTCTAACATTCAGAATTTTCCCTTGAGGTAAAACTGCTGTGTGTCGTATGGCCAGAACCAGGTACCCCGCCGAAAAACAACTGCTGCACCAATTCTCCGGTAACCATTTATATGCTTTTCTACCACATACAAAGTAACAATCTTCTACTTTGGTAGTAACGTTACTATGCCCTGGCTCTGCATGAAACATTTTTTGTCAATTATAGACAGTTGCTTATAGAGATTAGCATTATGTTTTACTTCAGTTGTCCTGTGCATCAGTTCAAAAAATGTATCATAGCTTGTGCTGCAATAGGATCTGGTGTTATCAGGTTTAGTGTAGCATCTATAAGGAACAGTCACATTGCAATTGCTCCAACCCACCTGAACTGTATTATTCTTGTAAAAACACACAGTTCCCTTCTGTCGAACAGACACGTGCAATGCTACTTTATCTTGTGATGTGACATCTGATGTATCATAACTTAAGCTTTCCCAGGTATTGTTGGCTCCTAGGGGAACTGAAGTTAACAGTAACCCCCCATATGCTGTTGGCAAAGCTGTGCAAATCCAGCAATTCGAAACATTGAAGGTCTCAGCATACACATATTTGATTGCCTGGTAAGTGTTAAAGTTCGGGTGCCACTCTGCACGCTTGTTTAGTTCAATTTTTGTGGCTGGGAAAAGGAATGGCCACAACAAAAATATTATTATCACTAGTACAGTCAACAGGATGATTATGCAATACTTTTGAGGAAACGATTGTTCTGCATTTCTGTTTTCTCCAACTCTTCCAAGTAGGTGTATTTGGATCTTACTGAATTCTGGATACACCTGATGCACTGCAAGCTGGTTAAGACACGTGCTCTTACTCTCTGCCCTAATAAGACCTTCAGCACCAATGGTTTCTTCACTGGGGTTGAGACGGATCAGTCCTATTGATCTGACCCCCCTTTGTAGCCAGACTTTGTGCTGAGGGCCCCGATGGAGAGGTTAAGATTTTTGTCCAACTCAAAGTTCTTAACCAGCTTGCAGTGCGTCAGGTGTATCCACGAAGCTCATTCTGCTATCTTGACTTCAGTGGGTGTTGAAAAATGCACCTGGTAGGGACCTTCCCACCTTGGTGATGACCAATTCTTCCTCTTGATGTTTTTGATCCACACTTAATCTCCGAGCATCACTGCCACTTCTGATGTCTCAGTTTGTTTTCTATCTGAAACAGAATTTGACTGCAACAGATGTTTAGAACTCAACAACTTTTTCATATATTCAGCTAGTGTGAAATCAGCTTCCTGGTCTGATGACATGAGAAGTTTCCACTGGGGTGTATAATAAGCCCTTCCAAATAATTTTTCAATAGGAGTCGATCCTTTTGCTGTAGGGACAGTTCTCATGCTCAACAGTGCCAGGGGCAAACAGTATAACCAGTTTTTTCCTGTCTCCGCTATTAATTTTCTCAATTTGTTTTTTAGTATACCATTATGCCTTTTAACTAGCCCTGCAGATTGTGGATGGTATGCCCAATGATTTTTTAAAGAAATACCAAAATGCTTACTTAACTGCTGTATGGTTTGATTTGCAAAGTGTGTATCATTGTCACTGTAGATCCTTTCCGGAATACCAAACCTAGGAATGATTTCCTTGACTAGTACCTTTGCCACCATAGCTGCATCTGGATTTTTGGTTGGAAAGGCTTCCACCCATCTGGAAAACATATCTACAATGACAAGACAATTTGTTCAATTCTATGAAATCCATAGAGATGGTGTGAAACGGATATGGTGGTGTAGGGAAACTCCCTTGCTTGGGCTTTATCGCCCCCTGTGCATGATGTTTGTTACAAATCTGACTCATCAAACAAAATTTTTTAGAGTAGTTTGTAAATCCATACGTTGTGAACACCTGATTCACCAGCTGTACCATCCCCCCTGTTGAGACATGGCACTACCCATGACTCAACAAAGCTGCATATCGAAACAAATTAGAGGGTAGTATCGGTTTTCCTTCTCTAGAGATGTACAGCCCCTTTTCGAGGATTGCTCCTCATTTTATCCATCATTGTTTTTCAGCTTGCGTAGTGAGTGCTTGCATTGTTTTTAACATATTTAAATCTAAAATCTCAGCGGGTAGTAATTCCTCATTTAAAAGAAATACTTCTGTGGCTGCTTGTTTTGCAGCTGTATCAGCTCTCTTTGTATTCCCTTTTCTGACAGTTCTAGTTCTGTCTGTTTCTCCCATCTCATGACTTTTTCTCCTAGGTCTGCCCATTCTACATTTCTGTTTTTTTGTTAAGCTAACATGTGGTAATCGATTAGATTTATAAAGTGCAAAGAACTCCTGGGGAAATGAACAGCTGGCTACACTGTTCCCTTCTGTGTCCCAGTACAGGTTACGCAATATCAATCTGTTTGCATGATTTTTAAATAATTCTTGCTCATATTCCTTATCAGGTCCTGGTGTGTTACAGTAATACAGTGTACAGTGCAACAGGTGTTGCTTATCATTGTCAAGTGAGGGGAACTTGCTGATGGCTACATTAATTAATTCTTTGGTCACAGTCCCTGGACCAGTCGTAACCAAGTCCTCACTGTACCAATAAAACATTTCACCCTCCGATTGCACTGTAAAGGTATTAATTTGTCGCTGTGCTTCCATACTCTGCATGGTTGGGACTACTGCTATACCAAATAGCTGCATGAGGTCTCGGCCCAAGAGGTTTACTGGGCATTTTGCAGAAACAACAATTTTGCTTTTCCGTGTCAATCCTGAAACTGGATCAGTTATTGCAATGTTACGGGAGAGAGGCTCCCGATACAGCTGTCCATTAACTGCTTTGACCAATATGTAATCAGGTGACTCTGTGTTTGCTGGCAGTTTGGAGGGATGTATCAGGGTTCGTGATGCCCCTGAGTCGCACAAGAATTTGACTTCCTTCCCTTCTACCTAGAGTGTAACTTCTGGTTTTGTGTCTGCTAAATAAAGCTGCAAGCTCAATAAAGCTAGGTCCAATATTTCATTTTCTTCATTGTCACTAAATTCCTCTACTCCCTCCATCACATTATCATTTGTCCTTTCTTCGCTAGCCCCTTCTATTGATTCCCGACTACCATATAGTCGGTCCTTACCCTCCTTATCTTCCGTTGTTGCCTTCTTGTTTTTCTTGCAATCCCTTGCCAAATGTCCCTTTTTACTGCATTTAAAACATTATCCCCTTTTCTTTCGCCCTTCAAAGTCCTCTGATCGTTGATCAGATTGTTTGTATCCCCTGTGCGTTTTCTTGCCCTTTTTCCCGGACTGTACTACGTAAACTTCTGCTCCATCTTCTACAGAGAATACTTGAGCTTTCTTTTTCTTTTTGTTATTAAAATGCCTTTTGGCATGCCTAGCATATTCAAGTAATGATTGTAACCTGCTTGTTCGATGGTCTACCATATGTTTTGTAATAAAACTGCTTATAGGTGCAGTACTGCCCTTTAAAAATGCATTCTTTAATTGCTGTTCATATGTGGAATCTTGTGTTTGATCTTCAGGAACCTGCATTCCACAGTTGTTATTAAAACACTCTAATAATCTGGCATAGTACCGGTCAATTGTTTCACCTTCTTGTTGGATGCATTGATTAATGCAAGTCCAGTCTGCGCTAGGTTTCCATTTTTCAGAGATGCGGTCTGTAAGACGTTTTACTCTGGTGTCTAATTCTGCGCTGCTATGTGGGAGTGGTCTTTGTGCAGTGTCACGGGGATTCCAGTTCCCACTAATCATGTACTAATCTGGCCCTACAATCTGTCCAACTACCTTTTCTATTTCTTCTCCGTTTAGGTTATAACTCAGCCTCATTCCTTGTAAATCTTCTGAAAATTTTCTAAAATTAACCTTTGAATGGGGAATTCCCTCAGTGGCTTTCCGGATGTTTTCCGGAGTCCAAGGTCTATACACTAAAATAGTTGGGTCCTGATTGTCTTGACCTGCTTGAGGATTGGGTACTTCTATAAGTGGGCATATTTCTTCTTCTTCACTTATAGATCGTGAATTCTTAACCATTTGCCATAACTCGATGCCTTCATCTGAGTTACCTGCCTTTGTTTTGGACCTGGTCCTGATGGGATCTCTAATTTTAGTCAGTTTTAGTTTCATAATATCTCTATCTTCAGTGACTGCAGGATATCGTGTGGGTGGATTAACCTGTTCACTTACTTCATATTCTAGTAAGGAAGGCGGAGGTGCTGATGCTATTACTAAGTTATTGTCCTCCTTATCTAAAAACATTGCTTTTGAATTTTTGTTCTTTTGTTACCTACGGTTTACTTCCTCAAGCCACCTGTGTGCCTGAGGAATTCCTAATCGACATTGCTTTTTTACCCGACCTTTGGAATCGGTTTTGAGCTGTTTGATAAGTTTGATAAGTGAGGATTTTTCTA
Organism: Protopterus annectens; assembly: GCF_019279795.1. NCBI lineage: Eukaryota > Metazoa > Chordata > Ceratodontiformes > Protopteridae > Protopterus > Protopterus annectens. The sequence goes on from NC_056743.1 coordinate 1,279,815,466, forward strand.
ATTTTCCGTCGAATTCGTATTTATTAACCCATTTTGAATAATATCTAATATTGTCGATGCGACTGCATATATTTTGCGTCTTCTGTTAAAGGCGGATTTTGGGGTCTTTTTGTGCAATTATTACCCATTTTGTTCTACTCTTTGATTGTTACGTAACTTCTCTTAATTTTTTAACGTGGTACCACAGATTTTGTTATAGTCTCTTCAGAATGACTGCCTACTTATTCTGTTTCTTCTGATCTATGACAAGACAGTAATCTTTTTTGTTCCTGACTTGTGAGAAAAATACAGTCTGACAAAAACAATACACATCTAGTTCCTGATCTAAAACAGAAAACTTAAAAAAGTAGATTCACCTTACCTGAGCCCACTTGATTGATCACCAATTCGCGGAGACCCGTCCTTCAGTCACAGATCAGAAAGTGGCTGGCCTGTTTTGAATGACAATTCAGTCGGCAGACTTTCCATATAAGCAGAACCGATTTGGTTTCTTCCCCCTACGGTTTCAACCACCTGGCCGTCTGATCCGAGGTGAAGAGAGGGTTCCGGTTTGAAGGACCAATCTGTCAAAGGAAAAAACTTCAAAGACCAATTCACGTTCGTTTCAAGCAAGGCACCCTTTATTACTTGCAGCAAGGAGACAAAGCATATAGGCACAAGGTTTGTCTGAATTACTGGTGATTAGTATGTTATTCTTATACAGTTCTCTTCCTGTCACACACAAAATGTTACTATTCTATTGCTGACGTAGTTAGACACAGCTTTCTGTATGTTCTACAGAAAATGTTACTAGACATCGCTGACTAGGTTAGATTATTTGCTAGCTTGCAAAACATTTTGAGAAAAACAACCTGGCCTTGGGCTTATTTTAGCCCATTTTAACTTTTCAATTCTTCAATTGTACTGTTCTAATACATGTGTTACATTTTGTCTAGATTCAAGGTACATTTCTAGCTTTGGTACAAGTAATGCTGACTATGGTTTATACTTTCAAGCATCTATTGTTTTCTTTATCAAAGCTTCTAGCAGCTGCATACTTTCTCATAGCATAAGCAGAAATGAATATCTCTAAGTTTCATGACATTAGCAGAAATGAAATGTCTCTTGTTATTTTCATGGCAGTAGCAGAAATGAAATGCTTCTTGTTAAGTTTCTAATAGCTGTGCAGATTCATGCAGTGTGAACAGAATAAATGTATTAACCCTTTTAAACCTTGAATGCACTAAGCATACATATTACTATTATATATTTTTCTAACACATTGTTAGCTCCTCACAGGGTAGGTAGTCATTTATGAAAAAATCCATCTGAAAAATGAGACCCGGGAAGTGGGTAAATACAAATATTATGATTCACTGTCATATTGCTTTCTCCTTGACAGTTTAACTTTATGATGAGCAAGTTTCATATCTGTGCTGTGCAGTATCTGAGAGAAATTTTGAAAGTGGTTTATGACTTGACTTGAGGCATTGTTGGTGTTTCTCTTGGGAGGTAATTTCTGAATTGACACACACAGCTGACAAAGTTGGCACACTTGGCAGATGTGATCGTGGTACAATTGATGTAAAAAAAATTACTTTTAGTGGTACTTGAAGATGGTATGCATGCTCAGGAAACACCTTTCCTTGATGAAGATGAGGGACAACTTCTGAATGATTCATTAGACTAGAGCATGATTTGGAACAACCTCTCCATATCTTAAAAATACAAGAGAACATCTAAAACAAAGCAGAGTGTGAAACATTGTCCCCAAAGCAAAAGGCATGTAAGTCTAAAGGGCAGCAGCAAAAGGAGTCAACCATATAAGAGGGAACCTTCCAGTAACTAAATACAGCCTTTCCCATCATCTCTCACAATGCCTTCTTTCTTTTTACTCGTCTTGGAAGATTTACTTATTTTTTCTAGGATCTGTTTGTCTCCGTACTTGTTCACCCATCAGCCATCCCCTGTTGATTTTGAGCCCATTTGTTACCCCAAACTGAGTGTGTTAAGCAGAGAAACTAGAGCCAACCAAAATGGCCATCATGTAGGCAGCAGTAAAGGTGGATTGTGTCCTCACTGGCATCCCAGCAATGATGGCTGCTGTTACTGAATTGAGATTGTCAGGCCCTTTTTCCTGGTTCTGACCATTTCACTGCAGTGCAAGCCTCCACATGAATGGTGGTGATCAACCAGTAGGAAGCCTCCTGTCTGTCGACACACCCCATGGGTGACCTAGCATTAAATGCTCAATTCCCCCCCCCCTTCCCAGCTGCTCCCAGTATCTGAACTGCTGTTCAAGCTTGGGTCATAGTCAGTGCTGCATCCCTGTACACCACAGAGTGACATGAATGCTGCTGATTTTTCACTTCTGATTCAAATAACAAGAAATTGGTCAGGAAAGCTGTCAACAGGTTGCACAATAAAAATAGATGCAATTTCACTTCCAGGCCTTTTCAAACTGCTTCATAAGACTTGAGCTGTTTGGGTCAGTCATTAACTCTGAAGTTGCCGTGCTGTCATTTAGTACAGCCAGTACACAAAAATCATTGGGACACTGGAAGCAAAAGCAAAGTAATCTGTCGCAGTGACTCTGAAGAGGTAAAAATAAAAACATTAATCCAGTATCAAACCACACACAAAGTTTAACAGGATCACCGCTTTTTCGTCCAGTACTTCGGACTTCATCAGATACTGTACTGAACAAACCTCTCATTATACATACATTCTAAATAAACATTATTGAATAAAACGTCAATTAATTACCTCATTACACCATTTAAAGAAACAACTCAGGTTGCTGTACAAATACCCTAAAGTGCATTACATGCTCAAAATTATTTACAAAGAGTAAGCTAAAAAACAATAAGATGGTGATTGACAGTAAAACGATACGTAGACCCACTTCACAAGTTTATATCTATAGTTAAAAACCTTAAATAAAATTATAAACGCCAATTAAAAGTACCACTGGAGGATGAAAAGCTAATAAAGAATGCACAAATACATAAACCTCCCTATCCATGTGTAACATGCAAATACAGATTTCTTAAAAAAACAGCCTGTATAGCAACTTTGTTCTCTAATTAACCCTATACTGCAATAATAAAAAGGGAAACACTAGAAAAACAAATGTTATAAAAAAAAATCGCTGTACTGCATGACCAAAAACTCAAAAATGATTACATAAACTATATAGATAAATAACCATACAGTGGTGTATATTATAATATATTCTAAACTTGCTGATCTCAGTTTTAGGACAGGGACCAGTGAGACATTGTCATTTAAACCAGGGGGTCTATTGGTTTCCAACACCATTTGCCAATAGATGTTCCTGTACTCAGTTTTACTTTCATATGGACCCCACCCTTGGATCTTTAGGTACTTCTAAGATGAGAAAAGTAAAGGCAGCCTGTGTTCAACTTGAAGTATGCCTCTACAGGGCATTAACTTTATTTTTTATTCTAATATCATAGAGGTGCTCCTAAATCCTCTTTTTGAGCATATGCTCAGTCTTCCCTACATAGAATGCATCACATTTTTTTTGCATAGGGCCAAATAAACTACCCCTTTGCTATCACAGTTAGAGATATACCAGCCAAGACTTTCTACTTAAATAATGCACATGTTCACCGTTAACTATGTATGAGCACTGAGCACACATCCCACATTTTTAAATCCCCAGTCTTTTTCTGTTTGGAACTCAGCATTTCTCCTTATCTGATTCTAGTACATCTTCAATATTACAACATTTGGTAAATACAATATTACAACCTTTGGTAAATACAAAATTAATAGGATTTTTAAATATCACTTCTAGGTTGGAAAAACTAGCGAACTTTTCCCAGTTCTTTAAAATAATATTTTAATAAGGTTTGGATCACTATTGTGTCACATAAGCCCCTTTATATGCTACATTATTTCTTTCGTGTATCTGATGTATCGTGTCCATATGTTCACCACCACATTGTTTTTTTTTTTTTTTTTTTAAGGATTATACCACAAAGGGGCCAAGACAAGAGACCTAGTAATTTTGATATAAATGACCATTTAGAATTTTCACCTCCTGAGGAGGTTGGAAAGGTTAAAAAGCAACAATGCAAAATATTACAACTACAACAGGAGAAGGGTACAAAAGAAGGAAGGTAGTAGGGATGAGAGACTGGTAAGGCTTGTGATATTCATGACGTTGTGACGCAGCTTTATATGGAAGATGAACAAACTCATCAAGAAGGACAGAGGTTCTCATGTAAGAATTTCAATGTATTTAACTATAGTAGCATTGAGGTTAATAAAACTTATTTCAACCTATTCATGAAAGTATTTATTCCTAGTAGAAAAAGTGATGTTATCAGATTATTAATTGATCTTTATTTATTAGAAAAAAGAATTAAGAGTTAATGTTTACAGAGCCATCTAGGGAGAATGAGAGCAAAACACTTAACCCTCCCTTAACACCCACAACTTAAAGAATTTTAAAATGGTAGTAGAGAAAGAACTTGGGCTATTAAAGATAAGAAAATATATCCCAACCTAGCATATGAAGAAAACATATTTTTGGATGAGTCGAGTAAGAATAAATGTTTGCTTTTTAAGGGTAATGAAACCTGATAACGGGGGGTAGGATAGTCATTATGGATACCATTGTATATGTGGGTAAAAGGATGAATATGTTAAGTGATGAAAACAAATATTTCCGCGTCTCGAAAAATGAAGTTAATCTAGTACACTTTTAAAAATAGACTGTATGTTAAAAGATTTATTTATAGAAGGTGTGATGCCCATGCACTGGCCCAGTAATTAAGGAGCCTCAATCCTCACCACTTGCTCCAGTGAGGGGCGTGCACATTGGGAAGGATGACCAGTACGCACACATCAAAGTACAATTTCTCTTAAGAGCACACAGAGATCACAATCAGTCTGGGGCTGGTTTCTCCCTTTCTCTCCAGATCCCCAGTAAGACCCCCCCCACTGGAACAACTATAGGGTTCAGATCTCAGTCGAGTAGTCAAGCCAAAACCTTTTGTGTCCCTGCCCAAGTAGCTGACACACACACACACACACACACACACACACACACACACACACACACACACACACACACACACACACTTTGAGATTTGGTTTATATACAAGCACACACACTCCTGGAGAAAGCTGGCTCATGTTCTCCAGCTATGCCCCCTCCTGACAGGCTACAAGGTAGTAATCCCTGCCACCAACTACACTTTTTAGCTACTAATAAGGCCCTTCCCAAAGGGTGACCAAATACCTGTGTAATATTACTGTTATCTGAATAGTAAGTGTGACCCAGGGCTAAAGCTATTGGGGTGGCTTAGACAGTATCACCAAATGCATACAATGTACTCCAAGAGCTTGAATTACCTTTACACAAAACAGCCACAGCTGAAAGGTTCAAAAATATTTAATAAATAATAAAAACACAAGACAATACTTTAACACAATGACATTACAGAGTTCAGAGGTCACAGGAAAATGCTTTAAAATACTGTAGAATAGTCTGACATAAATATAGAAAACAGCTAGACTCACCATCTTCTTTCGTCTGTTCCCATTAGGGGTCACCACAGCGGATCACCTGTTTCCATTTCTTCCTGTCCTCTGCATCTTGCTCTGTCACACCAACCACCTTTCTTCCTGTCCTCTGCATCTTGCTCTGTCACACCAACCACCTGCATGTCCTCTCTCACCACATCCATAAAGCTTATCTTAGGCCTTCCTCTTTTCCTATTACCTGGTAGCTTCATCCTTAGTATCTTTTTCCCAATATACTCAGCATCCCTCCTCAGCACATGTCCAAACCAAGATAATCTTGCCTCTCTGGCTTTGTCTCCAAACCTTCCAACCTGGGCTGACCCTCTAATATACTTATTCCTAATCCTGTCCACCCTCGTCACACCCAGTGCAAATCTTAACATCTTTAACTCTGCCACATCCAGCTCAAACTCCTGCCTTTTTGTCAATGCCACTGTCTCCAACCCATATAACATAGCTGGTCTCACTACCCTCTTGTAGACCTTCCCTTTCACTCTTACAGGTACTCATCTGTCACAAATCACTCCTGACACTCTTCTCCACCCACTCCATCTTGCCTGTACTCTCTCCTTCACCTCTCTTCCACACTCACCGTTACTCTGAACTATTGACCCCAAGTATTTAAACGCATCCACCTTCGCCACCTCTACTCCTTGCATCCTCACCATTCCTCTATCCTCCCTCTCATTCACACACATATATTCTGTCTTAGTCCTGCTGACCTTCATTCCTCTTCTCTCTAGAGCATATCTCCATCTCTCCAGGGTCTCCTCCAACTGTTCCCTACTCTCACTACAGATCACAGTGTCATCTGCAAACATCATAGTCCACGGGGACTCCTGTCTGATCTAGTCTGTCAACCTGTCCATCACCATTGCAAATAAGAAAGGGCTCAAAGCTGATCCTTGATGTAACCCCACTTCCACCTTAAACGCATCTGTCACTCCCACCGCAGACCTCACCGCTGTCACACTATCCTCGTACATATCCTGTACCACTCTTACATACTTTTCTGACACTCCCAACTTCCTCATACAATACCACAACTCCTCTCTAGGCACCCTTTCATATGCTTTTCTCCTAAGTCTACAAAAACACAGTGCAACTCCTTCCGACATTCTCTGTACTTCTCCATCAACACTCTCAGAGCAAAGATCGCATCTGTGTGCTCTTTCCTGGCATGAAACCATACAGCTGATCACTAATCATCACGTCCCTTCTTAACCTTGCTTCCACTACTCTTTCCCATAACTTCATGCTGTGACTGATCAGTTTAATCCCTCTGTAGTTACTACAACTCTGCACATCACCCTTTTTCTTAAAAATCGGTACCAATACACTTTTTCTCCATTCCTCAGGCATCCTCTCACTTTCCAAGATTTCATTAAACAATCTGGTTAAAAACTCCACTGCCATTTCACCTAAACACCTCCATGCTTCCATAGGTATGTCATCTGGGCCAACAGCCTTTCCATTCTTTATTCTCTTCATAGCTATCCTTACTTCCTCCTTGCTAATCCATTGTACTTCATGATTCACTATCCGTACTTCATCCAACCTTCTGTCCCTTTCATTCTCTTCATTCATCAACCCCTCATTTATTAACATTCTAAAATACCCCTTTCCCCATAGACGAAAAACACAGAGGAAGGAGGAACAGATCTATGAGGCGGGGCAGGCAGAAAAGGAAGGCCCAGGAGGAGAATTTACTGGACAAAAACTGAAGAAGATGTTGGACAAAGTCCCGAGACATTAGTTTGGAATCTTTCAGACAGGGTGTTATCCTTAACAGGGGTCTAACTTTTTATACCTTCAGTTAGGAGTCAAATCACAGACACTATTGTAGATGTGAGGTTGTTTAGTCGGAATGTCCAGCTTAAACTGGACTATGGTATTTCTTCTAAGGACACACCGCATAATAAGATTTTTAAAAAAGCTAGTACTTGTGTACCAGTATTACATCCCCTACTAGATGCTTTTATGAAAATGGTAAAGGATGATTTGCACATCCTAGATCAGAATAACAGGAAGAAGAAGTGGTATGGGAGTTTAACCCCCAGATTGAGAACAGTTTTGAATAATCTAAGGGATGATAAAATCCTTATTATCAGACCAGCTGATAAAGGTGGACCCATAGTGGACTCTCATGTTAAGTGACAGTGATTTTTATGAAATAATTAGTTTGAATGAAGTCTAGAGTAAGGTGCGTAACATATCATATATGTTGCAAGATTTATTACTCAATGAGGTTATAGATGAAGACCTGTTTAATTTTTTACATGTGATAGACCCCTTGATTCCAGTCATCCAAGGCCTCCCCAAGGTACATAAAAATCCCAGAGACCCACTTATGAGACCAATAGTGGCAAGGAGAGGTTGGGCAACGGAGCCCCTATCCATCTACCTTGAGAAACATCCAAGACCCTTGGTGAATGAATCTACACATATTCTTAAAAAGACATGAAACATTTTTTACTGGACTTATACTCCAAGGTTGTAGATCTACCATTGGATATGTACTATAAAATGGTTACCCTGGATGTACAGTCCCTTTTTACTATGATACCCAACACTGAAGGTGTTGAAAGTGTTATGAGATGTTTACAGAATTGCGAAGCCTATAGTACAGCTCTGAAAGATTTATTTGGTGCCTTGTTGGAAATTGTCCTGGAAAATAACATCTTTCTTTTTAATGAGGTAGCCTATATTCAGAAGGATGGAATGGCTATGGGCACTTCATGTGCCAATAGCTACGCCAATCTTGTCATGCTGGACTGGGAACGTAATAAGCTGTTTGTCCTAGATAGTTTTAAGAAACATGTTGTTTTCTATGCATATTTTGTGGATTATCTTTTCCTCCTGTGGACTGGTACAGATAAAGCCCTGGATGACTTCCATAAAGAGATTAACAGTCTAACCATTTTTTTGAACTTTTCTATTGAAAGTTCGATTAATTGCATTACTTTTTTGGATGTTTTTGTTGATAGACTGCCAAATGGGATGCTCAATACTGGAGTCTATAGAAAAACGTGCTATAGGAATTCCCTATTACATCGGGAAAGTATGCACCACAATTACATATATAAGAACTTGATAAGGGGACAGGCGATAAGAGCATCCAGGATGAATCCAAATTATGATAGCTTCTTACAAGAGTTGTCAAACTTAAACAACATGCTTTTACAAAGAGCATATAGGCCAGATGAGATCACCTCCCACTTTGAAGGTGTTTTGGAGCTGAGGAATGGTATTGCTAGACCATATTTCTCACAACCATATCCAGTAGAGAATGTCCCTGATATATGTCCTGAAGTTAGGAATCCACCAGTTCGATTTTCTGTTAGTTATATGCAAGACATAAACAGTATACGAGAGGTTTTGAACAAGAATTGGAATCTACTTTTACTTGATTCACAACTTAAAGACATTGTTGGTGAGGAGCCTTATTTTAGATATAGGAACAAGTCTAACCTACATATATTACTTTGTTACCCTTGCCTATCTACACAGCCTAATGAGTGTTTGAACAATATTGTGGGTACTGTTCCGTGTAATTGTAATTTTTGCAAATTTGTAGATACCAGTTCCCAGTTTATTCACCCAGTTACTTCCTATTATTTCAGGTTTCAACTCCGTGCTAATTGCAGTACATCACATGTCATCTATTTAGCTAAGTGCACTGCTTGTCAAGCATTCTACGTAGGCAAGATAGACAGACGCATACGAGACAGAGTAAGGAAACATCTTTATCACATTCGTACACTGTCTCCACGCAGTGCACTTTCTAAACACATTATAGACAGTTACAATACACATTCATTTGTATTCTTAGTCATACAGATCAATGAACCCAGTGTTAGGGGAGGGGATATATGCAATTACACTGAAACACTGGAATTAAAATGGATTATCAGACTTAGAGCAGACCAGAGACCAGGTCTGAATGACAAAATTCTGTTGAAACCTGTCCTTAAGAATAGGAGACTCACTGTGAGATAAACATACATATTTTAGAATGTTAATAAATGTAGTTTTCTGTATACATTTTTTATAGGCATTTATTATTTTTGCATACTGAAAAGTTTTAATCAGGAACAGGAAGTGATGTCAGCCCTATTTCCTTATAAAATGTGACTTGATTTTATTCAGTGTTTGTTTCTTTTGGTCTGACAAAGCCCTTACAGGGTGAAAACGCTTACCAGTAAAACAGCTTGGATTTTATTTGTCTTTGGCACAGATTCAGTCATTGTTTGAACTAGCATTTATTTCTGCTGCTTGAATAAGCATCAGTGACTGCTGGATTTATGCTGATATTTATTATTTTACTGTACTAATAATATTCTATTACCTTTTTACATATATACATGAGTGCATTTGATATACATCCTTTTGGTGGCTGATATTAGGTTATATGTTATACTTCTTGTATTACAGTTTTATAAGTATCTCTACACTAATAAGAATATTCCTTTATGGGGGCGTAACTTGAATCATTTTATTAATAAATATATAAGTATATCTGAGTATACCTTACCACATTCCCTGTCTTGAGAGCCCATCTGTGTTGGCGTTGCTAACCCCACTGCAGTGCTATACTGACATATATGCTTGCAATCCTAGGCTCCATCTTAGCTACTTGACATTTTGCTGGCTGGCTCGGTGTAACCATGGTAGGGATTGGGATCTGTAACTACAGTGAAGTTCCTTCCCTACAGATAAGGATGAAGTTTCTGCAGTGCCCACACTATGGCTAGACATTCCTTTTCTACAGCTGCATAGCATTCCTCCCTGGGTTGGAGCCTGCGACTGAGTTAAACCACTGGGTGCTCTTCTCCCTCTGAAGAAATCTGGCTAAGTGTAGCCCCAACCCCATGGTTTGAAGCATCCACCTGCATAACAAATTCTTTGCTGTAATCTGGATTGGCTAACACAGGGGGCTGTCCCAAAGCTTCTTTAAGCTTCAGGAATGCCTGCTCACATGCTGTGGTCCACACTACCTTATTTGGCCTGTTTTTCCTTGCCATGTCTGTGAGGGGAGCAGCTATGGTACTATAACTGGGGATGAACTTTCTGTTGTACCCTGCTGTCCCTAAAAATGCCCTCACCTTCTTTTTGGTAATGGGTGCAGGCCATGCCTGAATGGCTTTCACTTTGGCAGGTTCTAGCCTGATCTTACCACTCCCTACTCTGTCCCAGTTAGGAGACCTCTGCCATACCTACCTGACATTGCTGGGCTTAATGGTCAACCCTGCCTTTGTAGTCTGCCCAGCACCTCCCTGACATGTTGAAGGTGTTCTTGCCAAGAATGGCTGTAGATGGCAATATCATCTAGGTAAGCAAGGGCAAACCCTCCTGCTACGATATGATCTACCAGCCTCTGGAAAGTCTCTGGGGCATTTTTCATCCCAAAGGGTATCTCTGTAAATTCATACAAGCCAAAAGGAGTCACAAAGGCTGACCTCTCTCTAGCACTGAGAGTCAAGGGCACCTGCCAGTAATCCTTGGTAAGATCAATGGTGATAAGATACTTAGGCCCACCCAGTTTCTGTAGGGCCTCATCTGTCCTAGGCATGGGGTAAGCATGTGATTATTTAATTTCCTGTAGTCCACACAGAACCTGGTGTTGCCATCCTTCTTTGGCACCAGCACCACTGTGGAAGCCCAGGGACTGTTGGACTCTTGAAGTACCCCTAGTTCCAACATTTCCTGTATCTCCCCCCCTTACTCTGTTTGACTCTCACAGACACCCTATAAGGGGCTTGGCAAATGGGCCTTTGGGGTCCTGTATCCACCTGGTGCTGCCCAAGATGGGTGCACCTTGGTTTCCCATTGAACATGTCCCCAAACGCGTGTAGCACTGCTCGGATTTCCTCGAACCTGGGTAGGAGATAGCTGCTGGGACTTTGCTACCTCTTCCACTGATGTCAGTCTGAGCTTCACTGAGGAGATCAGTCACCAACTCTCCCTCAGACTCCTCCTGCAGTCTATTGCAAATACTCAGCACAAGGGCCTCCCTATCATGGTAAGGTTGCATCATGTTAACATGGTACAATTTGTGCCCCTGCCTAGCAGTTCTGCCATGTAGTTAACATCACTTACCTTTTTTACCACATTGTAGGGTCCCCTCCTAAGCTGCTTGCAGCTTTTTGTGTCTGACAGGAATGAGAACCATTACCTGCTGCCCTATAGCATATTCTCTATGTCGAGCATTCCTGTCATACCAGACCTTAGAACCATTACCTGCTACCCTATAGCATATTCTGTGTCGAGCATTCCTGTCATACCAGACCTTTTTCTGCTGTTGGCCTTCTGACAGGTTCTCCTGGGCCAAGCCCATGAGTTCCCTGAGCCTTCTCCTGAGGTTTAGGACATATGTCACAACAGACTCCTTGTGAGATTCACACTCACCTTCCCACTCATCACAAATTAAATCTTGAGGGCCCCCCTCACCCTATGTCCGTACAACAACTCAAAGGGTGAAAAACCTGTGGATTCCTGGGGAACCTCTCTGTAAGCAAACAACAGATGGGGCATATATTTGTCCCAATCCCTCTTAAACTGGTCTGCAAATGCTCGTAGCATGGACTTGAGTGTAGAGTTTAACCTCTCGATAAGACCATTAGTCTGGGGATGGTAGGGGGTGGTCTTTAGATGCTTCACCCCACAGTACTTCCACAGGCAAGCCAGCAGGTCTGACATGAAATTGGAACCTCTGTCAGTGAGTATTTATTTTGGGAAACCTACCCTGCTGAAAACCTCTAACAAAGCATTTGCCACCTCTTCCGCCTCAATGGAGGACAAAGTCACTGCCTCAGGGTATCTTGTAGCATAAACTGCTCCCACTAGGATATACTTTTTCCCTGTGGAACTTGGGGTACTCAGAGGCCCCACAGTATTCATAGCTACCCTCTGAAATGGCTCCTTGATTACAGGCAAAGGCATCAAAGGAGCTCTCACCTTGTCTCCTGTCTTGCCTAACGTTTGGCACTGCTCACAGGTCCTGTAGTACCCTATCACACTTCTGGAAATTCCAGGCCATTAGAAGTTCTGCATAATACATTTCTTTGTACGTTTTATGCCCATATGACCTGCAAAGGGAATATCATGGGCTATGGCTAGAAGCACCAGATGGTAGGCTCTAGGCACTACCAACTGCTGTATTCTCTCACCTTCTAGCCCTCCCTCAGGGGTCCACTCTGTACAGTAACCCTTTGTCCCAGTGTACAGATTCCCTCTTTCCTTGAGAATCTGGTGCCTCATTATCTTCCTGCCTCAGGCCTTGTAATGTAAGGTCTGAGAGCTAAGCCTGTCTTAACTCTCTCTTTGTAACCCTTCTCAGCGCCCCTTCTACAGGAAACCTGGTATCCTCTGACAGCAGTGCCTCACTGTCAGCCTGGGTACTACTACTCACCTGTACCCTTGCAGTCACTCTGTCCAAGGGACCAAGGGAACATCAGTACCCACAAGCAGCTGTGGCTGGCCTTCAGTCTCATTGCTACAGCATAACTCCCTCCCTGAAGTAACCCCCTCACCTGTTCTGGCTGGAAGTGTGTGGTCTGTCTGGGTCTCCCCCAGGCTACCAGACCCACATGCTTGTCTCCAAGCCTGACTGCATGGTACTGTATTATCAAAATAATTCCCTATCAGGACATCTGCAGGGATATTCTCAAACACACCTACTTGCTAGCTTCCTTTTCCACCCTCCCAGTCAAGGTGAACCCTAGCCAAAGATATCTGGAATGGGGTGCCTCCTAAAGCTCTGACTGGAGTAGACTGCCCAGGCAAGTAATGCTCCTCTGTAACCGTTGCAGGCTTCACAGTGGTTATGTCAGAGGCTGTCTCTCTCTTAGCAATGGCCTCTTTGTCACTCACAACGATATTATAACCTCTGATGGTAGTTTGGTACTCTTGCTGTCTCAAAACAACCTACTGTTGGCACTTTGTCCTTCCCACTTACTGGCTCCCTCACCTTTTTTCCCCACCTTGCCTCCGTGGCCATCTGTATGCCACATAGGGCAGATAGGTTCATAGGTTTATACTAGGCTAAGGCATTTATAAGCCTAGCCCTAAGTTTTGTGGCTTACGCCACCCCTTATATGAAAAAATACTGTGCCCATTAGTTTGTTGTGCCTCTGTCCAGCAGTGACACAGAGATGATTCCCGGGGTAAACCTACGATCTCCCACCACAGGTCAAGATTTCTCTTGAACAGAGCCAGCGAGGTGCTCTGCCTCACATGGACCGGGATTTTATTCCAGAGCATAGGGAGTCTCTGAGTGATAAATCTATCCCTCCAGCACGTCCTATTTATATCCGTGCTAAGGTTTAAGGTGCTTGCTCTAGTGGTTTTGGTGGATTTGGATTTTTTGAGGTGGAGCATGTCCATTAATTCCGGGTTGGACATGGCCTTGTATGTCAGGCATATGTCACCTCTGAGCAGACGGTATGCGACTGAATAGAGCTGGAGTTTCTTCAATCTGGCAGCATATGACAGATTTTGGAGTCCCTTTATCCTTTTGGTGAGGAACTTTTGGGGTCTCTCCAATTGCTGCAGATGTCGGGTGAGATACATCCCGAATGGGGCATTGTACTCGATCATTGGTCTGATAAGTGAAGAGTACAGGGGAACAATGACCTCACTAGATCTGGATGTGAATCCTTCATGATCAGGTGGGCAATGTAGAAGGTCTTTCTAACCACTTTAGCAACGTGAGTGTCAAAAGAAAGGCCACTGTCAACCTGGGTCCCCAGGTCCCTGATAACCTCTTCTGTGCTTAGTGGATTGCCACCTATATGGTAGCTTGGGGTTACCTTGTTTTTCCCCGAAGGGTATGACTATACATTTTTTGGCATTTAACTTCAGGCCATGGCTCTGGCACCAGCTATCTGTTTCTGTGAGTCCCTTCTGAAGGATATCCGTGTCCGATGCACTTTCCACTATGGCGCCCAGTTTGCAGTCGTCTGCAAACTTTGTCAGCCAAAGTCCTCCCATGTTGGCCTGTACTTCTGAGAAGTAGATGCCGAACAATAGGGGGCCAAGGACCGAGCCCTGTGGGACACCACTTGTGACTGGCTTGGAGTCTGACATAGCGCCAGCAACTCTAACCCTGTGGGTTCTGTCCTTAAGCCAGTTTGCAACCCATCTTGTGACGTATGGGTTTAAGCTGGTACGTTTTTCTCCAATACCCGAGTGGGGTATTGTGTCGAAAGCCTTTGCAAGGTCAAGGTAGGCTGTATGGACTGCCTTTCCCTCATCAATGGCCTTGGTGACTGTTTCGAAGAAGTCGACCAAGTTCAAAAGGCATGATCTGCTCTTGACGAAGCCAAACTGGGTCGGGTCCAATGTCTGCAAGTCCCCTATTTCTTTGTTTATGAGCTCCATTATGATCCTCTCCATAGCTTTGCAGACTAGACTTGTTAAGCTTATGGGGCAGTAATTACCAGGGTCCGTAGAGGCACCGCCTTTGTGGAGTGGGACCACAGTTGCCGTACGCCACTCCTTGGGCACGTATCCTGTGGTAAGGCTGAGATTAAACAGCTGCCTTATGTGCGGGTTTAATTCCTCATTTAGCTCGTGTAGCACACAGCCGGGGACACCATCCGGTTCCATTGATGCTGTGTTTTTAGCTTTAGAGAGAGCAGCTTTCACCTGTGCATTTGAGATGTCTGGGAGGCTACACTCTGCTGGGATAGTTATCTCTCCTTTAGGGGGGGAGAGGGGGGTGATGTTTGCACTGAACCTGTCTGCCAGTATGTTGGCAATGTCAACATGGGCCCACTGTTTGCTTTCAAAACATTTAACCCTAGGTCCTGGACATGTACCTGGACTAGTGGTTTCCTCTGGTACTGTCAGATTCTGTTGGGGCAGTCTGGGCTGCCCACCATGAGTTCCCTTACACCCATGAGCAGCACTGGGTGTCCTTTTCCTGTGCAGTGATGCCCTGCTTGCTAGGTATAGGTCTCCCTTCTTCCCCAACTCATCTGAAGTAACGCATTGTCTGTCAGCTAACCAGATCCTCATATCCTCTGGCAAAGTGCTAAGGGCTTGTTCCCTCACCAAAAGGTCTGCCAGCCCTTGAAAAGTGGTGACCTGACATCCACTCACCAACCTATGAAAATAAGTGCTTAGTTCAGCAACAGATTCACACACACTTTCATCTGCCTTGCGTCTATGCTCGTGAAACTTTTTCCTATATGCTTCAGGTATTTGCTTAAAAAATTCTAGCAAGCAGTTCTTAACAGCAGTATAATCAAAAAATTAACGATCCGATATCTTGGACAACACAGTTACAGCTTTACCATGGAGTAAGGCGTTCAGGAACCGTACCCAAATCCTTTGGTCAACATCATACTGTTTACATACCCTCTCAGACATGTGAATGAAACTTTGAAACTATCAAAATTATCCTCTTCTGTAAACTGTGGAAGAAATTTATTGACCTTTGTGCTTCTGGTGTCCAGTTACTCCCTTCCCTCTTACCTCCATCTCTGGCGAAGAATCAACATCGCCTTTTTGTGCTGCCTCTCCTTCTCCACAGCGTCCATTTCCAAATGCCTGGCCTCCAACTCAAGTCTCTTTAGCTCCAGATGGATTTTTAAGTCCTCTGCAGAAAGGTTGAGCTGTCCATTCTCTGAGTGTTTTACATCTCCATGGCCAGTCTGATCGTCCTCCTGATTGATGTTTTCTGATGCAGCTGTGACCAAAGCTGCAATCATGTCTGCCTTAGTCAAGTTTCCATGCACCAGTCCTTTAGCCTGGCATATCTCAGCCAACTGGCTCCTTGTCAGCTTACCGTACTCCATCATGCTGGCCTGCTCTTCCTGACTGATTAAGGTAACAAAAGAAATAAAGCAGTTGTGATCTGAACTCTGAATATTTACTATGTGGCTGATTTAGAGTACAAAAACACTTTCAGTGATCACTGTATACAAGCTACAGGAATGAACTATCCACACCACTACATTCCAATTAGTATGTGATGTGGCTAACTCGCCACTATCAAACAATATTTGATGTGGATATGCCACCACTGTCAAACAATTAATATGTGACACCCATGCACTGGCCCAGTAATCAAGAAGCCTCAGTCCTCACCACTAGCACCAGTGAGAGGCATGCACATTGGGAAGGATAACAAGTACACACACAGTAAAGTACAAGTTCCCTTAAGAGCACACTGAGATCACAGTCAGTCTAGGGCTGGTTTCTCCTTTTCTCTCCAGATCCCTGATGAGACTTCCCACTGGCACAGCAATTGGGTTCAGATCTCAGCCGAGTAGTCAAGCCAAAACCTCTAGTACCCTCTGTGTCCAACCAGTGTTTCATTAACTGCCCAAGCTGTCTCACACACACACACACACACACACACACACACACACACACACACACACACACACACACACACACACTCCTGGGGAAGGCTGGCACAGGTTCTCCAGCTATGCCCCTTCCTGCCAGGCTTTAAGGTAGTAATCACTGCCACCAACTACTCTTATCAGATATTAGTAAGGCCCTTCCCAAAGGGTGACCAATTTCACTGCGTAATATTACTGTTATCTAAATATTGTGTGACCCAGGGCTAAAACTATTGGAGTGGCTTGGACAGTATCACCAAATACATGCAATGTACTCTAATATTGTAGAATAGTCTGACATAAATATAGAAAACAGCTAGACTAGTTTGGCTAAATTTCTGTCTAACTCTAAGGGAAATACTAAGATCTAAGATCCTACTTACAGAGCAAGGCAAGTGTTCCTGAGCTGATATCAGCTTTAGACAAAATCCAAAAATGCTTAAATCTTTCTCTCTGTCCTTAAATTGATAATGCAGTACTGCTGAGTCATTTCAGATTACATCATTCTTAACAGTTCTGATTTAGTTCCCCAGGCTCACAGAGCTTAAAATTTACATTTCTTTTTGTAATCTGCACCTGCAGGAAGCCACAGCAATAAAAGTCACTTTACATGTAAAATCTTGTAATTAACTCTTGTCCTAAGAAAGTAGAAATAATTCCTTAGTCCAGACATCCTGTCTCCGAGCTTTAGATCAGACAGTCGTAGAGTGCTTTACTTATCTTTCTTCCAGCAGGGTGCACTGTGGTTAAATCTTTGAAGCTCAGAACATGTAACAGTTTTCTTGTATTTATAAACAGCCTGTGGATTACATTAATATTTACAAATGACATAGAATTATTTACATAATTCTGTCTAGCTAGTCTGGCAGCCTTCACAGAAGGTATGATGGATATCAATACTTTATAATTATTGAAGGATGGATAAGCCAGTTGTACCATCCATCTTTGGGACTCCTAAGGTGCATACAAATGTTTCTGACCCTCCACTCATGCCAATTGTGGCTGCTACCACTTCTAAAACTTATCCTTTAGCAAAATTTATTGATTATAATCTTAAAAGAATTTGGACTGAGGAGGCTGGAATTCTAAAGGACTCTTGGGATTTCTTGAAAAGTTAAACAAAAATTAATTATATAAACAAGATTTGAAGTTGTTAACAATTGATACAGTAGATTTATTTTCAGTGATAACCTCATAATGTAGGGCTTGAGTGGTTTGAAGAGGCTCTAGGGGGTGGGTGAGGGAGAACCACTGCCAATGAGTTCAGAATTTTGTTGGGACTCATGGTGATGGTGTTGAAAAAACAACTTAATTCACTTTGGGGAGTTTTGTAAACAGGAACATGGGGTAGCAGTGGGGGCATGTTAAGCCCCTCTATATTCAAATACAGCACTCCATATCTGGGAACAGAAATTTGTTTAAAATTCCTCCTATCTTCAATACTGGAATATATAAGTGATATATATATATGATACATAGGTACAGAGAATAATCAAAGGAATTATTGATTTATGTTGAGACTGCAACACTTTTTTTTTTAATTTACTTAAGATTATCAAGGATTTTGTGAATTCTTTAGGCATCACTCTTTTTATAAACTGGAAGATAGAAAAGCATGCACATCTAAAGTTCATCTAAGGACACCCACTCTACTTCGTAGTTATACTATACTAGTGCCCACCCCTGTAAACAGAAAAGGAGCATTTTTGAGGGTCATTTTATAAGGATTTCAGGAATGACTTCTGAAGAACAGGATTTGGATGAGTGTATGAAACTTAAGAATATGTTTTTAGAAAGAAGATACCCTACTTTCCTGGTGGAAGAGGTGATTAGTGAAGTTAAAATGGTAGGAAAGCTAGGTATTCCCCAATTTTAGGGAAGGTACAGTGGATATAAAAAGTGTACACACCCCTGTTAAACTGGCAGGTTTTTGTGATATAAAAAAATGAGACCACAATAAATCATTTCAAAACTCCCCCCCCCCTTTAATGTGATCTATAACCTGTACAATTCAATTGAAAAACAAAGAAATCTGTTACGGGAAAAAAGCAAAAAAGTACAATATGCTGGTTGCATAAGTGTGCACACCCTTAAACTAATACTTTGTGTGTGCACACCCTTAAACTAATACTTTGTGTGTGCACACCCTTAAACTAATACTTTGTGTGTGCACACCCCTAAACTAGTACTTTGTGTGTGCACACCCCTAAACTAGTACTTTGTGTGCGCACCCCTAAACTAGTGCTTTGTGTGCGCACCCCTAAACGAATGCTTTGTGTGCACGAACCCCTAAACTAGTACTTGTGCGAACCCCTAAACTAGTACTTGTGCGCACCCCTAAACTAGTACTTGTGTGTGCGCACCCCCAAACTAGTACTTGTGCGCGCGCCCCTAAACCAGTGCTTTGTGTGTGCCCCTAAACTAGTGCTTTGTGTGTGCCCCTAAACTAGTGCTTTGTGTGCGCCCCCATAAACTAGTGCGAGTGTGTGCCCCCCTAAACTAGTGCTTTGTTGAAGCACCATTTCATTTAATTACAGCATTCAGCCTTCTTGGGTAGGAGTCTTATCAACATGGCAGATCTTAACTTGGCAATATTTGCCCACTGTTCCTTGCAAAACTGCTCCAAATCTGTCAGATTCCGAGGGCATCTCTGGTGCACAGCCCTCTTTAGGTCACCCCACAGATTTTCTATTGGATTTAGGTCTGGGCTCTGGCTGGGCCATTCCATAACTTTAATTTTCTTCTGGTGAAGCCATTCTTTTGTTGATTTGTATGTATGCTTGGGGTTATTGTTGTGCTGAAGGGTTTGGGCCAAAAATTAGTGGTATTTGGAACTGTTCATAATTTCCTCCACCTTGACTAAAGTCCAAGTTCCAGCTGAAGAAAAGCAACCCACAAAACATGATACTGCCACCACCATGCTTCACCGTGGAGATGGTGTTCTTTTGGTGATGCAAAGTGCTTTCCGCCAAACATACCTTTTGGAATTGTGGCCAAAAAGTTCAACCTTGGTCTCATCAGACCATAACACATTTTCATACATGCTTTTGGGAGACTTGATGTGTTGTTTTGCAAATTTATACTGGGTCTGGATGTCTTCCATCTTGCAACCCTACCCCATAGTGCAGACATATGGAGAATACGGGAAATTGTTGTCACATGTAGTACACAACCAGTACTTGCCAGAAATTCCTGCACCTCCTTCACTGTTGCTGTAGATCTCTTGGCAGCCTCCCTGACCAGTTTTCGTCTTGTCTTTTCATCAGTTTTGGAGGGACGTCCCGTTCTTTGCAAAGTCACTGTTGTCCCATATTTTCTCCACTTTTTGATGACTTGTCTTCACTATGTTCCATGGTGTATCGAATGCTGTGGAAATTTTTTTGGTACCCTTCTCCTGACTGATACCTTTCAATAATGAGATCCTTTTGATGCTTTGTAAGCTGTCTGCAAACCATGGCTTTTGCTGTAGCAGGCAACTGAGTAAATGTCAGGAAAATCCTACTAGGAGAACTGAACTTT
Source organism: Protopterus annectens (assembly GCF_019279795.1). Classification (NCBI taxonomy): domain Eukaryota; kingdom Metazoa; phylum Chordata; order Ceratodontiformes; family Protopteridae; genus Protopterus; species Protopterus annectens. The sequence continues at coordinate 1,279,835,877 of NC_056743.1, forward strand.
ATTTTATTTTTATTTTACATTTGTTGACCTGGATAGTCCAACTGGATACATGTCCATTTTCAGAGGAGGCCCGGGGAGAAAAGCTCCAAACTTACGAACAGATAAAGACAAGCAAGTTACAGTATATGCACAAACCTATTGTATTAACATACAAGTTACAGTCTCACATTTCAAGCCTATGAAGAATACAGTTTATATTCAGAAATATATACAAATATGTTAGTTTCTCTTATAAATCCTATAGGTACAGCTATATACAAAGTATCTGGAGAGATGTTACAATTTCTCTTTTCAAACCTTTTAGTGTAAGAGGTAAGTAGCAGTGAATAAAAAATTGCAGGGATATGGAAGTAGATTAGGCTTTAGTCAGGGTTAGAGTAAGGACATAACCAGTGAGTTTTAAAATGCTGGGTTAGATTTCTTTTTTAACTGATTAAGGGAGGGGTTCAGAGTAACATCAGATGGGAGTGAATTCCAGGTTTTGCCTACTTAATTTGCAAACAGATTCTCGAGATAGGTTGTTAGCTTTAAGAAATTAAACCAGAAGTTTTGTAGTGGAACGAAGTGGCCTAGCGTTTTTGTAGGGATGGATAATGTTTTTAAGGGAGGGCATTTTTTTCTGGATGGTTAATAACCTTGAATGCTACAGTAAGTTGATTATATTGAATTAGCTTGGGGATGTCTAGCCATCTTAAGAGGTTTAGGTTTTGACAATGGTGTGTCCTGTAGGGAGTTCTGTGGCAAACCTGGCAGTTTGTTTGTAGCAGCTAAAAAGTTTGTTGAGATCACTTTTGTTCAAGTTAGTGAGTATTGGCGAGGCATAGAGTAAAATTGAAAGCAGATGGGTATGGGCAATGGCAGTCCTAGCTAGAGGGGTAAGAAAAGGTTTGTTTTTGTATAGGGAGCCAAGAAGTTTATTAACGGTTTAAATAGTTTTGGTTTACGTGCATATCATATTTGAGGTTGTTGTCTATTATAACACCCAGGAGTTTGGTATACATATCTGGTGAGATTATGGTCCCATTGTTAGATGTTATAGTAAATGAAGGTTGAAAGGATTTGCGAGTAGGGGAGAAGAGCAATAGCTTTGTTTTATTAGGGTTTAATATAAGCTGTTGATTAGAGATCCAGTTTTCCACTGTATTAAAGGTTTTCTAGGTTAAACTAAGGAGATCTGTAGGGGTAGAGGCTGAGCAAATCAGGATGGAGTCATTGGCATATTGTATACAGGTGGTGTCTGGGATTAGTGTGGAGGTCATTGTTAGAGGAAGAAAAGAAGGGGACCTAATATAGAGCCTTGAGGGGACACCAGGGGTAAAGGGGAGAAGGGTGGATAGTTTGACCTTCCAAAGGACAGCCTGCTGTCTTCCACTAAGATAAGATTGAAACCATTGTATGGCATGGTTGTTTAGGGATATTTTCTTTAGGGTAAGTAAGAGTAGCTGGAAGTTAACCATGTTGAAGGCCTTGGAAAGATCGAGAAACAGGGCAGGCGATAGTTTGTTGTTGTTTCGGTTGGAATTTATGACATTAGAAAAGAAGAGGGCTGTGGTGGTACTGTGCTGTGGTCTAAATCCATGCTGGGAGTTGGCCAGAAAATTATGTTGAATAAGGTAGTGTAAGAGTTGTTTATGGGTACACTTTTCCATAATTTTAGCCAGAGGGGAAAGGATAGCTATTGGTCTATAGTTTGACAACTCAATGGAGCTGCCTCCTTTGTGGAGTGGTGTATGGCATGTGATATTTTCCAGACAGAGGCTTCAGTTATGGTTCTCTTTATCAAAATAGAGACCAGGAATGCTATAACATCAGCAGCTTTTTGCAGGTAGTCTGCAGGGAGGAGGTCAACTGAAAGGGTGTTTGGTTTGAGTCTTTTAATTAGGGCTCTAATGAGTGAAGTCAGAACTTTTTGGAAGCTGAAGGAGAGAATGTCACTAGGTTTAGGGGTTTCAGTGTTAGGACAAGTGGGTTTAAGTTTGCTAGCAAGGGCCTGGTTGGTTTCTGTAAAGCAACTGTTGAAGGTGTTGGCAATGGACTCTGGCGATATTTGGGTTGGGGCTGAGGGGGTTGGAGTTGTGGATTGCCCTTGGTGAAGGATTAATACTTGCCCAGAACTTTTGTGGCTTGTTGTGGTGTTTTTGCTGTAGGTGGCAGATTTTTTTTTTTTTTTTGTCTAGTAATATGGATTTTTTTTGCATTATTCCTATATTGTCGAAATTTGAGTTGATCTTGTGGGGCTTTAGAGGAGTGCCAGGTGTTCAGGCATTATTTCTTTGGATGATCTTTAGTTTGGTTTCTTTAGTGAGCCAGGGGGCAATTTTTGTTTTAATTCTAATAGACCATGCAGGTGCATGGTTGTCAAGGATGGCCAGCAATGTGTTATTGCCTCATCTAGTGATAGTTGTTTTAAAATTGACCAATTGCATAATTTAAGTTCTTCTAAGAATTTATTAAGGTTGAGGTTTTTGTTACTTCTTATTGTTTTATAGGTGGGTAGATGTGGACATTCAACTTTATGCCTAATAGTATATGTTAAGAAATGATCACTTAGATCTTCAGGGAGAGTACCTAATTTGTACATGTGGTGGGGGCTATTAATTAGTATCCAATCTAGGATACTTTATTGTTAGGCTTGCTGATCCTAGTAGAGGAGGTTATAGTTTGTGTAAAACCATGTAGGTTTACGTGGGTGGTTGGGGTGTCTGCAGAGCAGGTATTCCAGTCTATATTGAGGTCCCCTAGAACAATGGTCTCTTGGGGTAGGCATTGGATAGCCAGTAGAGGATGTCTTCTAGGGTCCCAGAGCATTACCTGGGGGAATATAGACACATACTATGTTTATACATTTGTTTTTATTTATTTGTAGTTTGGAAATCATAATTTCTGCTTTGTTAAATATAGATGGTTGAAAATTGTCTAGAGTAACATTTAGGGTGGTTTTATAGAGAACAGCAACCCCTCCCCCTTTCCTGGTAGTACGATCTAGCCTGAGTGTATTATACCCTGGAGGTAGAATTTCATTATCTGGTATAGTTGGTTTTAACCACGTTTCCGTCAGACAAAGTATGTCAGGAGGGCAAGGAGGTTGTGGACCTTATTGTTGATGCTTCTAATTAAGTGGCAGGTCAGTAGTGAGTTGGGGGGGGGTCTATTTAGATTTTGTCTTATGCTTGGGCTATTATGATTAGAGTTAGTGTTGTCTGGGGATGATGGCCCAGGGTTGGGGTGGATATCCCCATCAATAGTAAGGGTGTGGGGCAAGCTAGCTATGAGTTTTAGAAATTTATTATCAGTTTTTGGTAGTGTTTAATTTTGGTGTTAACATATATATCTGGGTATAACAGGGTGGGTGTTAGGGTTAAATGAGTTGCCGTCAGTGGACATGACTGAGTGAGCAGAAAGGTTTGAGAGGATTGGGGTAGTAGTAAGGTGTTTGGGATGGTTGAATCCTTTATGGGATTGGTTTTCATAGATGGTGATAGAATAAAGGGTGATTAGTAAAGGTAGGATGCAGAGTAGAGATGGTATTTTAGAAGACTTACTAAGTATTAGAGACATAATGGAGCAGTATATTCCTGATAGGTAGGCAACCTAGGTGTAATAGTAGGTGGGGAGATAGTGGAAGGGTTGGGTTATAAATTAATTCCTGTTAATGGTTGGCAATAGTGGAAGGGGTGGGTTATAAATTAATTCCTGTTAATGGCTGGTGAAGGACAGGGAGGGTGTGTGGCTGAGGGGTTATAAATATAGAGTTACTGGGGTCGGGTGGGAATAGGGGGCAAGGACTGGTTTGAAGCAAGCCCAGAGGGCAAGCAGAGTGGGTGCTTAACCACACCAGAGGAATACTCCGAGCCTATGATTAAAGTAAGAGGCTTTTTTACTTGCTTTAAATTCTAATCTATGTTCTGTTTTTAAACACAGACAGCACCTTTAACAGTACAATTTGGTGGAACATTTTAGCATTAGGAACCTTATTTAAGGGCTGGGAAGTTTGGTGCTGTTGACCCAGTATGGCTGAATTAAACAGTTTAAGCAGAAAGACTTCAGAAAAAGTAGTAACCTTAGTTAAGTTTGTTATTGAGGGTAGAAGTGTGGCTATCTTTTTTTTTTTTTTTTTTTTAAATGCCCAACTGGATGCAGTCCTAACTGTGTAAGCCTTTCAGGGTGGGAGCCATGAGAAGAGATAATACCTTGGTTAAGTTTGTTATTGAGGGTAGACCAGTGTAACTATCCCTTTTTTTTTTTTTTTTTTTTTTTTTAACCCTAAACTTTTTTGGGGGTTAATCAGAGTCTCTTTAATTGATGGCAGGTGTGTCCCCAAGAAGACTGAATGCTGTAATTAAATCAAAAGGTGCTTCAGCAAAGTATTAGTTTAAGGGTGTGCACACTTTTATGCAACCAGCGTATTGTACGTTTTTTTATTTTATATTTTTTCCCCTAACAGATTTGTTTGCTTTTCAGTTGAATTGTACAGGTCATAGGTCACATTAAACGTGGGAAAAGTTTTGAAATTATTTTTATGGTCTCAGTTTTTCGTTTCACAAAAACATGGCATTTTAACAGGGGTGTGTTTACTTTTATGTCCACTGTAGGTATCACCCTTAACAAAAATTACGTGATGAACATATGGATGTGACACATCAGATAGATGAAGGAAATAATGTGACATCATAATAGTGTTGCAAACCTTATTAAAATGTTATTTTAAAGAACTGGGAAAGGTATGCTAGTTTTTCCAACCTAGAGATGATATTTAAAAATCCAATAAATTTTGTATTTAGGAGAGGTCATAATATTAAAGATGTACTAGAATCAGATAAGGACAGTTATAGAGTTCCAAACAGAAAACGACTGGGGATTTACAAATGCGGGAGATGTGCTCAGTGCTCATACATATTTACTGGTGGACATGTGTATATTGCAAGTAAAGATAGACATATACAAGCTAAGAGTTTTTCTAATTGTGATAGCAAAGAGGTAGTTTATTTGGACTTATGTAAAAATGTGATGTGTTCTATGTAGGGAAGACTGAGCGCATGCTCAAAAAGAGGACTTATGAGCACCTCTATGATATTAGAAAAAAATAAAGTTAATGCCCTGTATAGGAATACTTCAGGTTGCACAAATTCTGTCTTTACTTTCTTCATTCATCTGACACGGAAGAAGTACCTGAAGGGGGAGGGGGTCCATGGGAGACTAAAATTGAGTACAGCGACATCTGTTTGCAATTAGTGTTGCAAGGCAATACACCCTCTGGTTTGAATGAGAATGTCTTATTGGCCCATGTTCGAAAACTGAGATCAGCAGTGTTATGCTGTATTGTATTATACACCCGTGTACGGTTATTTATCTATTTAGTTTATTGTTTGAGTTTTTGGTCGCACAGTACGGAGATTGTTTTTTATAACATGTATTTTTCTAGTGTTTTCCTTTTTATTATTGCAATGTAGGGTTAATTAGAGAACATGTGGTCCTAAATCATTAAACTGGCTTGAGGTGATCAATTACCTTAAGAACACTCAACTTGTACTTGCTCACAGAATGATATGTAATCCTTTACACTGTCCATCCATCAGTACCTTCCTAACCGTACACTTTTCTCATCTGGGAAACAGCTTCTTGAAACCCATAAACCTCCTAAAAATAGAACAAAAGTTTATACTCCTGCAAAGTAGTCAAAACCTGGAACAATATCCTTGGACATTTAGAACAACACCTAGAAGTCTCATTTTCAGACATTCTTAATAGAATACTTTCTGAACTCCAGGCTCTGTACTTGCCTTTCTCCAGTTTAAACCTTCCTCATCCTATATTTTTTTCTCTTACACACTCTCCTTCTTCTCTCTACATACTGTACACTAAATAGTTCTCATATTGCTCTTGGTTCTTAATCCTACTTCAACTCTGATTACCTTCTATATCTCCATCTTAAAGTCTCTCCTCTCCTTTTGATCTTTCCTGGCATGTAACATTCATGTTATTGTCAAGTTTCTGTTTTTACACCTCATCACTCCTCCTTTTTTCATAATATATGTATGTTTTTTTGCCTGTCTTTTTTTTTTCTTTGATCTCATTTGTATAATTTATTGTGACTGCTGTTACTACTTCCATGTTTTCAATATTATATTTACTGAAATTGTATTATGTTGTAAGGAGCTTTTTCTGCCTGGGCCTCTGCTGAAAATGGGATTTATGCCCAGCTGGACGTTTCAGGTATTTTTTTTTTTTTTTTTTACATTTGCTTAAGTTAACTGTAGACATGTAGAATGCTCATCATATCTCCCTTCTTGAAGCTCACATTTTCTCAGGTTTCATATAGAGGCTTTCTGTTACTGTTTTCTTCCTTGCAGTTTGGTCTTTCTGCTGTGCCCAGAATGTTCACTGGATGTGTAGTTCCATTCTTTGCTCCCCTTATATTGACAGGAGTTCCTTTGTGACCTGTCTGAACAACAGTTGTCTTATGCAGGCCAGCTCCCTTCAGAGTTAACGTCTTGAAATTTATTAAAAAAAATATAATGATTTCAAAGTCTAGAGATTCCTCTTGAAGAAAACTCAAATGTCTTTTTCCCAACCAAAAAAGATTTCTGGCTGATTTCTGGATTCCAAATCCTCCATTATTTTACCTTGGGAAGGGTATAGTGGATTATTTCTCAAGGTTCTAACTGTCATGTTCTTTTCTGATCTGATGGTCCCCATTGTGAGATTACACATAAGGGGCTCCAGTGGCTCAAGATTTTCCTGCCTCTGGAGCATGATCCTTGATTAATAACCAACCTGTAGAATGAAATTCCAGTAGAGGCACAACTGGCAGTCATCAGCCAGAGACTGCCTTTTATTCCTGTGAGTCGTATTGAGAAAAGACTCCTTGAATTATGCATGAGTGGGACATTTCCAGGACCTGAAAGACTTGAATCATAAGGTTTACCATTCCAGAGGAAGCAACATACAAACTGTAAAGAGGTGCTGGCTGTATTCCAGATCCCTAAAACCAAGTTAGCCCTAAGACTTGACAGCCTTCAGATTGTAAACAACAGCGCAATAGAGATGATAGTGACAAGTATGTGAGGAAACCTTTCTTATCATCTGTACAGACTGGCTGTGGTAATAGTAACTATCCTTTCATTTATCCTCTTTGTTTTAGTCTTTGTCACCCTGCTCCTCAAACCTCCTTTGATATGTCATTGGACCATTCATTCCACTGATCTGCCTGATACTGTCACCCCATCACACATTGTGGGTTGTCTTCCATCTCCACTAGGAAGTACCTTTCCTGTAGCCTCATCTTGCGCCCAGGCAGTGGGAGTGAAAGTCTGTTGGAGGTAGATCATAATATACAACCTGCTTATATCAAAAAAAGACTTCACTACCTCAAATGACCCTCTAGAAGGTGAGGTACATGGCCAAATTAGTTGACAAAGGTTGCACCAAGCCATCTTGTACAGTTATTTTTTCTTTTCAGTGTCTCAGAATAACCAAAATTTGCACAAAAACTTAAGTCTGTCTCTGTTATGATATATCTCTGTTATGAATCTGATACTGGTTATGATTACTTAGTGGCATTTACCTTAACCTTGGCCTGACACGATGACCACTTCAGCCCTTACTATGCAAGGTTTCCCTAAATGGACTAGATCATGTGTCTCAAAACACTGTCCTAACTTTTCCACAGGATTTACCCTGGGATGGCAATAAAGGTCTAAAAATTCTGTAAATCAGTGGCTGTAGTATATACAAAAATGGAAAAAGTAGAACACCTTGCAAGCATTTGTTGATTTATGTGTAATAACAAACCTGGCTAAAATGTAATGCCAAGAGCAGTGAAATTAGTTGTATTTTGGTGTAGTGTGTTCCAGGAAGGCAAGATGAGTGGATGCAGGAGATATAGCAATACTCAGAGCATCTCAGCTGCAGTGGAAGACCATCCCAATCGATGTCTCTTTGTGAAGCCAGCTTGCTAGGGTTTGTATTCCTCCAAAGCAACATGTAGGTATGTGATGATGCACTGTCTTGGACTTTAGTGAGTTTCTGATTGTCATTTTTCTCTACGCTAGACTAGTAGATACCTCTGCACAGGACTCCATACAGTTGAAAGATCTGAGCGGAGAGGCAGAATTAGTGGCAGTATGAGTATAGTTGATTGGATACCAGCATCTATTCTTTTTTGATAGCAAGTCCAGTGGAATTGCAAAACACCTTTTGAGACTTGGAGACTAGAATACACGGGCTATTCAGTAAAACACTAACAAATCTCCAAAAATTCAGAGAACTCAGAAACCAAACTAAAAATCAAATTAACTGACCTGCAACATAAAAACTACAAAAATCCCAAAACATTCTAGTTCTGTATGAACCAGCTGCTCAGTCCTTGCCACACCGCTCAACAAGCTCCTACATGTAATAACAACTCTACCAACTGTGCTGATGCTTTCAGCTTTCATTTCATTCTCATCACTACTTCAAAAATTGTCCTAATACCGACAGCCAAACAACAGTACCACCATCCATTGCTCTTCATAACATCTCCTTCCAACCAGTCCCTACTACCTACATAAAAAGCTATTACTTAAATTGAAACCCACCACCTTAGCCCCTGAAAACCAACCTGGCGAATACCTTAAGATGGCTGCAGAAACACTGGACTACCCTATCTCAATTCTAATAAATTGCTCCATCAGTGAAGCATATGTCCTTACCCTCTGGAGAAAAAGACACAATCTTCCCCTCCACAAAGGAGGGCATTCATTTGAACTCGCCCACTACCATCCTCTCTCCTCTTATTCTTACATTACTTCACACAAAATAACCTCCTCACTTCATCTCAGCATGGCTTCCATCCCCACCACAGTACTTCTACAGCTTTATTTTCACTGATGTATTAAACACAAATAGAAATTATATCTGTTAATTAGCTTAGAGGATTAAGGAGCTCTTAAGGTGTTTCCTGTGGTCCGATAGTGTCTGACCTCTTCCTTAATTTATCCAAGTCCTTTAACACAGTCTGTCACTCAATTCTTGTACACAGACTTCATAACCTATAACTCAACACCATTGCTATGTCATGGTTTCATAGCTACCTCCAAAATAGAGCTCAAGCTGTCAAGTGGCAAAAAGACATCTTATCCTTCTCCATCCCAGATGGTGTACCACAAGGATCAGTTTTGGAACCCATTCTATTTAACATTTTCATCAATAACCTACATAAATCCTGTAAAACTACACCCCCTAGTACAGAATGCAGATGATACCACAGTTACCTGTGTTGCAAAAAACAACAAACTGAGAACTCGCCCATGGGTCCTCCTCCTCTGTAGAAACCTTGCTGACATCTGCCCATCCATTTTCTTGACCCAAGTAAATCCAAACTAATCCTATTTACTCCCAAACAGCTTACAGTCAACAAAACCTCCTTCTCAATTACCTCATCCAACAAAAGAAATAAAAAAACAAACTTGTCACATACACATACTAAACTGCAGATGAGAACCTAAAGTCTGACACACACTTCCAAAATATAGTGAAAAAATTGCACCAAAGACTGCATTTTCTCTATAAAACCAAACCCTTCCTCTCAGACACTATAAGAAAACGCACAGCCTCTTGTCTTCTGTTGTCCAGTTTAACATATTCTGCTCCCATCTTTAACATCCAAGTGACCTTGCTAAACTTGAGCAGTGTTACTACAAAGTAACATGGTTCACCACCAATCTTTCAACTAGAACCCACCACTGTGCTGGACTAAGAAAATTTACAGTGGCTGGAATTCCCACATTATCAACCCTACTCACTACTTCCACAAATCCATAACACTGCATATAAACCTAACAACCGTCCATCCATTTCCAACCTCATACAAATATACAAGCCTTCCAGGCCACTACATTAATTGGACAAATACCTATTATATGTGTCCAAACCCAACAATTCTGCTGGCAAATCACAACTGTCCTACCACCTCACTAAATCCTGGAACTCCATCCCATTAGCAGTATGACAAGAACACTCCCAAAATAATTTAAAACTCAACTAAAGTTATGCCTACTCAGTTGCAAGCTGTGTGCATGTGATGTTCCTGGATATCTCCCAAAGTCTTATTGTCACCACTCTTTTATGTAACTGGCAATAATACAGCTGTCATATCACAATCTCGATCTGTCATTTACCCCTCTCCACTATTTCTATCTTACTTTTACCTGGACCTCCTCAATAGTTCATAGTTTGGAACTGTATTCACACTGATTACTTCACTATCTCCATAATATCTATTTTCAGCCTAATTCCATGTGAAAGTAACTAAATCCTTATAAGCTTGATATTGGTTAATATTTCACAGTATTCTTTATGTAACTGTCATGGTATCTTTCACTGTCATATAATTACAATTTTATGTATGTATATTTACTATTCTGTGTGCAAATGTATTTTTGATTAACTGTCATTTCATTACTAGCCTTCTACTCATTCTGTAAAATTTATTTATTTTTCACAATAATGTTAAGCTTTCACTTGCAGTGCTTTGTAATTAAGCAGGTCACTATATTGGTCAGCCATAGTGCTTTTTGTTTCTACTTGACTGGTTGCCTCCTTCCCCTGTAACTGAAGTAAACTAACTCTTACATTAAGAGCTTTAATACTTACCTTATAGCTTTAGGACACCTTAGGAAACCTTGTAAACTGCAATAGCCCCTCTACGTTCGCTCTCGCTACGCTCGGGCTCTCTTCGCTCCCCTCCCTGCCCCCAATTACCTCCCGCCCCCAGTATCTCTAAATTTATAGTACTATAGCCACTCCCCCACTTTCTAGATCCTATCTGCTTTCATCTGGGATGATTCCACCCACCCTATTCTACTATCTACATTTTAATAGCACCTATTAGCTTTCATCTGGCATTCTCCCATCCCCCTTCTAGTACCTTTACCTCACCACTCTATCTTCTGGTGTTGCATCACCAGGCAAAACAGTTCCTTAGCTCACTAGCTGAATCACAGATAATGATATACTCCTCTTTACTACCCCTCTTGTTCACACCATACCTCCTTACCTTGTATGAAAACCAGTTTCTCACGGGATTTCAGGTCCCAAAAGGCCATACTATCATCCCAGCTGTAAATCCTTCCACCTTCAACCATACTTACAGTACCAGATCCTATCCAACATCTTGTTCAGTCTATCAACATCTCAACCCCAGGCACATTAGCTCTAGATCCAAACACTACCACAAACTAATAAACAAATTCCTGAAGTTCATTACCAGGTATAGACTCAACCTAATACTTGGTGGTGATATTCACCCCAACCATGGCCCATTCACTTCAGATACACATACCCCCTCTACTTGCAATCTAAGCTACAAACCTACAATTAATAGGCCAACTAACTCTCTCCTAGTCTGTCATCTCAGTATTAGAAGCATTAATAACAAGGTACATGAATTGCATGCACTTCTGGATGTCCACTCCCCTGAGATTCTCTGTTTATCTGAAACCTGGTTAAAACCTAACACTAAAGACAATGAAGTGTTACCACCTGTGTACAACATATACAGGCTGGATCGTGCTTCGAGGAAGGGGGGTGGAGTAGCTGTACTCTATAAATCTGAGTTGAATGTCACCATAGATGTAATACAATCTCCTCAGATTAATAACTCAGAGATTCTTGCCACCAAATTGCAACTTAATAAAAATAAATGCATTAATATCATCTGTATGTACATTCCCCCAGGTAACAATATATCTAGATTTGAAGATATCCTGTACTGGCTATCATGTCACTACCCCCAAGAAACCCTACTACTTGGAGACTTTAACATAGACTGGGGCACCTGTTCCTCATAATTCCCAACCACCCATATTAACCTGCATGCATTTACGCAAATCATATCCACCCCTACCAGGATAGGTAAACCCCTACCAGGATAGGTATACCCAACCAAAAAGAAAGTATACTTGACTGGGTACTCATAAACAGTCACCCCCAACTGTACACCTCTGGTACCCTCCTTAATGGTCTAAGCGATCACCTTCTCACATATGTAATTAAGCACAAAACCATTAATTCCCAACAACCCTTACTCAGGTTAAAAACAATACAAACTTTGACCCTGCCAAATTCCAACAAGAACTAAACTCATGTAATTGGTCTATTCTAAAACACCTCCCCTTAGAGGAAGCAGTAGCATACTTTAACAACAAATTCCTTGAGATCCTTGATTTGCATGCACCTGTTCGTTCAAAGAGAACCAAGGCAAAAACTGCACCATGGCTTTCTATAGAGTCTAAACTCAAAATTACCCTTAGAAACAAAGCATGGGCTTTATGGCGGTCATCTAAAGACCCACAAGATCACATTAAATACAGGCAATCCAGGAACGAAACCAAAAAAATCAATTTTACAAGACAAAAAACAATACTACTGTAATTTACAGACAGTAAATCAAAATAACCCTCAGAAGTTTTGGGCAGGTTTAAATAATCTACCACATCCTGGACAAACTTCAACCCCAATCCCTGCTGCTACTATTGATAAAACCCCCGAAGATGTTTCTGATAGTTTTAACCAATTCTTTACTGAGATGATTCAAGCCCTAGCTAGCCAACTACCTCCTAGCTCCCCTGGTCCTGAAAGTAGCACCCCTAGAAACCTACTCACGTTCAGCTTCCAACCAGTCGCCACTTCACTTATCTGTACCTTGATCAAAAAATTAAAACCCACTACACTTTCTGTTGATCAACTCCCTGCTGAGTACCTACAAAAATTAGCTGATGCTATTGCTTACCCCGTCTCAATACTAATCAATCGAACCATAGTAGAAGCTAAAATTCCCACCATCTGGAAAATATCCTATGTAATCCTACTTCACAAAGGAGGCAGCCCTACTGAATTCTCCAATTATAGGCTAATAGCTATACTCTCTCCACTTGCAAAGATTATGGAAATATGTATTCATAGACAACTCATGCACCACCTAATCCAAAATCGCCTTATGGCAGACACTCAGCATGACTTCCGTCCTCATCACAGCACTACTTCAGCCCTCCTAGCCTTTAGTAACACCATAAACCGTAATCGCAACAATAATTATATATCCTCAGCCCTCTTTTTGGATCTTTTCAAGGCATTCGATATGGTTGATCACCAACTTTTAATCCACATCCTGCAAACATTCTGTCTAGATACTGGAGCCCTCCAATGATTTCAATCCTACCTGAATGGTCGACAGCAGGCTGTCCTCTGGCAGAACAAACTCTCTAACCTTCTACCTAATACCCTTGGAGTACCACAAGGCTCTATATTAGGGCCCTTGCTGTTCTCCATCTTCATTAACGACCTTTATACTGTCATCCCAAAAGTCAGCTGTATCCAATATGCTAATGACGCTACTCTGATTTGCTCAGCCACATCTCCAGTAGAGTTATGGTCAGCTACCCAGACCACCTTTAATACAATAGAAAACTGGCTTTCTGAACATCATCTGATCCTAAATCCCAAAAAAACTAAAATGCTGTTATTTTCACCAACACGTAGGTCTACCGCTTTCACCTTTACCATAAAATCAAATGATGGCACAATAATCTCCCCTGACCCATCTACAAAACTATTAGGTGTCATCATAGACAATAATCTAAAATTTGACCTACATGTTAACCAAACTATCAAAACCATCAATAAAAACTAGGGTCACTTTACAGAATAAAAGCCTTCCTAACCCCTCCAGCTAAAATTGCCATAGCTCGCTCTCACCTTCTTTCAACTCTTCTGTATGCATCCCCTCTACTCTCAAATTTAAACAAGACTGTCCTTAACAAACTCTCAATTTGCTAAAACCACATTGCCAGGTTTGCCACTGGGCTGCCTTTTAGGACACATCATTGCATCAATCTAAATCAGCTTGGGTGGCTTGAACTACCCAGCCTAATCCAGTATAACCAACTGATTATGGCCTATAAAATCCTCTATAATCCGGACAATACTCCTGCACTTAAAAATATTATCACCCCTATAACAATCCTAGACCACTTCGATCCTCTAACAAACTACTAATTCAGACTAGCAAAATTAATAACACAGCTGGTGATTCTCTTTGCAAACTCTGTAAGTAGATCCTGGAACTCTCTTCCAGCTGATATTACCTTACTTTCCACCTTAGGTCAATTTAAAACTGGACTCAAACAACATTTGTCACTTAACTGGCTATGTCAATGTATCAAGCCTGGCTAACTCTCTCTAGAATGTGTAAAAATCTGTTAACCAGTTTACTGTGTAATTTAATTTAATCCTGACTTGTGCTCAGGATTAACTGTAACATGTGGAACTTGTTTAACTTGCTTACTTATGTAATCTCTGTAAATAGTCTGTTTGTAATATGTAATGCTGGTATTATGTAATGGTGTGTCTGCTTACCCTTGGAGCTTTTCTCCCCGGGGCTCCGCTGAAAATGGACATGCATCCAGTCGGACTATCCCGGTCAACAAATGTAAAATAAAATAAATAAATAAATTCATATCTTGTGTCGTAGCTCGAAAGAATCGTTTCCTTAGTTACAGTCATTTGCTCCCCCAACATTTCTGATAAAGTAGTATGTAGGGAGCTTTTAAAACATGCCAACCCCTTACACTGCCAAAAAACGTGTTCCTGGTTACCTCTGTCTCTCCTATCACATTTCCAACATTCTTACAATCACAAAAAACATGTTCCCAGTTACCTCTTTCTCTTCCATCAAATTTCCAACATTTTCTATCTACCCAAGTAAAAATTCTCAGTCTGTTTGGGATATAAATTTGCCTTTGCAAACACAAGCAAAAACCCTAAATCTTCTGGACTTTGTTGCATACTTGGGAGCCATACAGATGTCATCCCATTTGTTCTACTTCCAATCTTCTCTAACATCCTCTGATTCTTATAGTTGTGCTGTATTTTATGTGCTGCAGTAATTATCCCTTTTTAACATCTTCTGTTTTAGACACTACTAAAAACTGTATCATATTTTTGGTCTGCTCCTTTTAAAACTTTTGTTTACCTCACAAATCATTGAGGATTCAAGTCACTAATGCTCTACGTTTGGGTTTCAGACTTTATATCTTTCAGAAAATGCATGTTAACACAAATCCTATTATTCTAGCAGCTTTCTAAGTTTGTAAGAGCAATATTTAAAATCTGTCCCTGTTTTTGGGCCTTTCTCCCATTATTCTTTTAGGCTCTGTCCAAAGATGTTGAGAGGTACATATCTGACTTGTATATAAAACTAAAGAGACTAAAACATTTTTGCTGCTTGTATCTTACTATCCATATCTATAATCAAGACCTTAAATTACTTGTTTTTTTATTACCTTTTGTTTAGTTTCTTCTCACATATCCTTAGCTGCCTTTATAGGTTCATAGATTCATAGATTAGTACTAAGCTAACTGCCCTTGCGAGCCATATTAAGCCTAGCCAATTATCCCTTATGAGACTCAAACCCTGCACCTTGTGTTTGTAAGGCAAACACCTTAACCATTAGGCCACCCTCCCATCCATACACGTCAATAATTAATTTCAGAGGTATGGCTAATGACAACAAGGGTCTTTTTAAGCCCAGACATGCATCCCGAATTTCTGATAAGTTCTGGTACCCTTCTTAAGCAGGGGCTTGGGAGATGAACAATTTATGGACTGACTGTGTCCATTAGAGACAAGTGCTAAACCAGAGATGAATTTCCTATTCTCCATCCAGTTGTCCAAGTTGTACTTAAATTGGGTTAGGGAGGAGCTATTCTTCACATGGATGGAGAGCATGTTCCAGAGAAGGGGTAGTCTCTGTGATGCATACCTGTCTCTCTGTCCAGCAAGTCCTGTTTATATCACAGGCAAGGGTTGAGTATTTAGAATGGGTAATTCTGGTGCTGTTTGTTTTGCAGATATGCAGGAAGTTTATCAGTGTGGGGTCTGGCAATGCTTTGTATGCCTGGTATAGATCTCCCCTCAGCAGCCTGTAGGAGATGGAATACAGGAATAGGGCCCTTGAGGTGGTATGCATAGAATATCTTTACTCCCTGTATTCTTTTAGTGTGGAACCTGTGTGGATGTTCCAGTTGGATGTGCCTGGGTAAGTATACACCAAAGGAGGCATTATACTCTATGGATCTGAAGAATGCTGAATATGGTTGAAACAATGACTTTCTTGGACTTAAATGCCATACCTTTGTTTACAGGTTGCACAACATAAAAGGATTTTCTCACTACTGTAGACACGTGATGGTCAAAAGCTAGATTGCCATCTGTGTGTCCCTAAGTCCCTGACTACTGGGGTAGCTCTTAAAGGTGTGTTGTCAGTATGATGGTTACAGGGGTTGAGGACTTCCTGAAAGATGCTATATGCATTTCTTGGCATTTAGTTGTGGTCCATAGCTCTGATACAAGTTATTTGTCTGTGTCAGCCCTTGCTGGAGAACATTTGTTTCGGTGAAGAATTCTATGTGTGCTCCTCAGCCAGAAGCCCTTGACATTGGCCTTGACTGCAGAGCAGTAAATGACAAACAGGAGTGGCCTTGACTGCAGAGCAGTAAATGACAGAAAGGAGCGGTCCCAGGACTGATCTCTGAGGGGACTCCACTTGTCCTCTTTGTAGATGTAGACTCCCCAGTTCTAACTTCCTCTGAGCCAGATGACTAGCCATTGGGTGACAAAAGGATTTATACCAAACTTCCTGCATTTGCCAATAATGCCTGAGTGGGATATTATGTCAGATGCATTGGCTGTGTCAAAGTAGGCAGTGTGAACTGTTTTTTGCCCTTATCCATTGCTTTAGCAACCTTCTCAAAGAAGTCCATCTGGTTGAGAAGGCATGACCTGCCCTTGATGAAACCAAATCGGGTTGGGTCCAATTTCTGGAGGTTTCCTCTTTCAATATTGATCATTTCCATAATAATTCTTTCCATGGCTTTGCATATGAGACTAGTGAGGCTTATAGGGCTGTAGTTTCCTGGGTCTGTAGGTGTCCAGCCTTTGTGCAGAGAGATGACTGTTGCTGTTCTACATTCATGAGGCATGAAGCCTGTTTGAAAGCTACAGTTAAGTAGCAATTCCTGAGGTCCTGATAGGTCATGTTTCATGCTATTTAGAGGGCATCCTGGGATATTGTCTGAGCCCATTGATGGTGTTCTTGGTGTTTAAAGAGAGCAATGAGGACCTGTTCCTTGGTGATAGTAGGGGGAGTTATAATTGATACATTTCCTGAAGGGAGGTTGAGGGGAGAAAAGGGTAATGTAAGAGCTGAATTTGTCTACCAGTAGGTTTGTTTTATCTTGTTCAGTATAGATGGTTCCATTAACAACTGTGTATTGCCTTTCGGGTTGCAGACATAGTTAAAGAATGCCTTATGGTTGTCCTTGGCCTGGGAGGCCAAATTTACCAATAATATGCCTTTAATGGACTTTGTCCTCTTGAGTTGTTTACCCTGCTGGGTGCTATACCTCCTATTTTTTGCCATGATTTTCTTCCTTCTGTTTCTGTTTCTTCTTTGACTTAATATGAAAAGAAAAAAGATTTCCCTCTATTCTGCCACTGATTACAAGTTATTACAGTGGGGTCTGGAAGGGGAGTGTTGTTGTTCAGTATTTCTTCTCAAGATGAATATCCTGTTTGGACTTCCAAGATGGCTGCACAGCTCTGCCAGTGTGAAAACTGAAACTCAACAGAGAAGGCCAGTAGACTTGTGTGTTTATGGGTAAATTTCAGTAACTGCTTAGTAAGTGTACTACCTTAATGCCAGGAAAAAAGAAATACAGAGCACCTGGAAAAAATCAGCTGCAAAAAGTGAGAAAGAAACACTGACTGGGGAAATTTCTGCAACTGTTCAGCATAAAACAATGTAACCTCCAGACATGTCTTCCAGTAACCTACAGGAAGATATAAGACAACTTCACACAGGCCTGTTTAAAATGAATGAGAAACTGATGGTGTATTTCAACACAAACAACAAAAGGATGAAAAAAAATGGAAGAAACTTTAAATAGATATTCAGATGAGATGATAAAGCTGCAAAAATCAGAGGTTGAAATGAAGGAAAAGCTGACTGAATATGAGACTACTCAGGAAGAGACGTTTCAAAAAATAATAGCATTGGAGAACAGAGCACATAGGGAAAACCTGAGATTTTCAGCTATACTAGAGAAGCTGGAAGGAACAGACTGTATTAATTTTATGAAAGCACTGGTATTCCACATCAGGAGTTGTAAGCTGAAAGGGCACATCATGTATATGCCCCAAACCTGGTTGGGAGAAAGCAACCTAGACCTTTGAATAGTAAAGATGCAATCCTACCAGCAGGAGTTGATTCTGACAAAACTGTGGCTGAAAATACTAAAAGTGGGAGACAGAAGACTGTTTGTGGGGAATGACTGATTTCTCATTGTACACCAGGCAGAAGAGTAAACTCATTCCACTATTCAGGGAATGTTGAGACACAGGTGCGAGATTCAAACTGCTGTACCCAGCTGTCATCAAGATATTCTTCCCTGGAGAGAGAAATACATGCTAAGGAGGAATTACAAAAGTTTGTCCAACAAAAAGTGAGCTGTGAAATGGAAGGACATTCTTGTTCTTTTTGTTTTTCCAGTAATAAAGACAACAGAGAGACTGTACCTGTGAAACCTTTTCCACAGTTTCAGTGGAAAATGTTGAAGAGAAGGAAGGGACCACGAGAATTGACTAGAAGAATCAAGAGTATGTTGGAAATAAAGCAGATTACAGTGCAATAATTGTATTTGTGAAATATGACAAGACAATCTGGAAGTATTGGACCTTTTCAGAATTTGTTGGACTTGTGGGGATCTCTGAAGTATAAGCCCTACTTCATGTCATTAATGTTTGGAAAATGCTCTGGGGAGGCAAGAGAGGGGATAAACTGAAAGAAAAGAAAACATGTTTTTCTTAATAGTACTGTTTTTGTGGTGTATGGTTTTCTTTGCATTCTATAAAGTTTTCTCAGTTATTTTAAGTGTAATGGAGATTGTAAATATGTGCTGCTGTTCTTTTTTTCCCTTTGTTTCTCCCTTCTCTTTCTTTGCAGTGCCTGCATTTCTTAAAACTGACCATGTAAAAAATAGCCTGGTTAAAAGAACATGACAAAAATTGATGTGCTTTTTCTCATTTTTGCAATGGGAAGTCAATAAATTAAGGACCTGATTGATTTTAATAACCCGTTTTAAGAGAAAGCGAGTAATTTGAAAAAGAGTATTGAGTATTATGAGGATTTTTTTTCTAGCAATTGAGTATGTACTTAGTAGCAATTCTGTATCTGGCCCTCACGTCTCCGTGGAATAATCAGATAAAGGGAATTTGACTGTCTGGTTCTCATGTCTCCATGGAGACAGTCTGATAATGAGAAATTGTCTGTCTGGTTCTCGTGTCTCCTTGGAGACAATCTGATAAAAAGAAATTGGATACAGTCTGGAGAGTGATTGCCTGGGAGAAAAAGAAATGAGAAACTGGCTAGGAGATAATATTCTCTGAAAGCATTCAGGGGTTTCTCGGCTAGAAGAGCTATAAAGATAAGACAAAAGCAGTCAGCACTTAGTAGAAGAACAAGCTGTACCATGTGTCTTAGCATGGATAACCTTTATTTTAGGTTAACGCATGTTTGTGAGTGTGGCTGTCGGTTTGGGATATTTGTTCCTATTAGGAGGGTAAAACTTCAATATTTGAATATATACAGTTTTGAGTGTTAGTATTAAATTAATAGGTTTGGGGGGTATTTTTGAGGGCTTTCAATAAAACAAAGTTTTGTAAGATGTGACATAGGCTCAAATGGATATGAGAAGAAACAACTATATAAAAGTTTAACCTGCCAGTGTATGCATGCAACACAAAAGATGGAACTAGGTATTTAACAAAAAAAGTGGTTGTGTATATAAAATGTAGGAATAGTAACATTGATGCTTTCTGTAATAGGAGACACACTTGGAAAGAACTGAACATGTGAATTTGATTAAGATGGGTTTTCTGGATGGTTATTCAGCAGAATATCTGGGACAAAGGAAAAGAGGAGTACTTATATTGATTGCAAGGGGAGCTCCAGTAGTGATAGAAGAAGAAGAAAAAATGCTAATCGTGGCAGATTTGTAGTGCTAAGGGGCTACTGGCAAGGGGAGGAGGATTACAGTGGCATGTGTTTGTATTCTACCTAAACTGCTATAATGGAGCTTAAGAAAATTCGGAGAGAAATCTGTTTTCATCAGGGAATATTACTTATAGGTGGGAACTGGAATTTGATTTGCAGCAGTGAAAATGTGTCTGGGGAGCCCAGAAGGGAAAGTATAATAAAGGAGGGTAGATTTTCAGAAAGTTATGAAAATATTTGGCATGAAAAAGATGTAAATTCAGTAATAGGAGTTCAGATTGAGTTTAAATATTATTCCACAAGATATAAAAACTGGGCTGGGCTAGACAGAATTTACATTTCACGGGAACATGTGCATTTAATTGAACGTCTTGATACCCAACCAATAACTATTTCAGATCATGTACCAATAACTAAAAAACACAGGGTAATGAAATAAAAATGAGACATTGACACATTCCTACCTATTTGTTGAAAAGAGTGGAATTTAAGGAATGGGTGGTGGAGATTTTTCAAGAGCTATTTGAGAGGATAGAAATTACTTCTGATAATAGGGAGTGGGTTAAAATTACGGTGGAGTTTAAAAGTAAGGTGGAAATAAAAGGGTGCTATAGTTAAGAAGTGACACATTATTTAGAAGAACTGACAAATTTTAAAGTAGTACAGAATAGGGGGGGGGTCTCACAGGACAAGAAGAGGATCAGCTGCAGAATGCTAAGCAGAAAGTAAGGGACTACCTTGATAATGTATACTAGTTTAGAAAGATTGATGTTAAGCTGCTGTTTTTGATAACACTAGAGCACAAAAATGTGTAGCACAATGACTCGGGCAACAAAGTAGAACAGATGGGCTGTCGCCAAGCTTAGTGAGCCTGTAACAAGGAAGGTAACGAGATCCTGTAGAGATACTAAAAATATTTTGGAAATTATATGAAAGTCTGTAGGATGTGATGTAGTGCCAGCTGTGCCCGATAGGGTAGAGCAGTGCATGTGTAGCATATGCCAGCGTAACTAGCTGGAGTTTATGTCCTTTGAATATCAAACTGATTTGTACAGATGCTTATGTTAAAATGTATTTGTATAAGTTGCTTGTGTTGTATCTACAGTGGGTCCTGCTGGACAGAAAAAAAATCTACATTTATATCAGACTGTACTGTTGTAACTGGGGAAATAAATATATATTTTAACAGAGGATACTGGAAGGGAATGGGTTAAGCTGAACCCAGCTAACCTTAAGAAAAATATCTTGAAGTTAATGACTTGGTTTAGGCCATCAAAAATTTGCCTCACAGGTCTGAATGAAGCCAGAGATGCAAGGCCTTTGAGAAATATAGGCTGGGATCCTAACCTTTTGTCCTTAGTGGGGCCAGAGAAATGGCTGGTTAGTCTCTGCAGGAAGGATGAAAGGGTTGAAATTATTTTGCAGTCTCCAGATGCTGGAATGAGCTTTAGTAAAGCTCTGTATATGAATTGTTACATATATGTGCCAGATCCTGCCTCAAGTTTCTAGTGATTAGGCAGTGTGGGACTACAGAGTCAGACGACCAGCTGTGATGTCATTTTGTAGTCCGCACTGAAACTGTATTTGGATACTGGTGAGAGATATGACAGAGGCACTCAGCACTCTGTTTTGGAACTGACAAGACCACTCACCCACTTCATCTTGCCTTGCTTTAGTAAGTAAATTAATTAGGAAACAGTAATTCTTCAGTCATTTAGGAAAATATATTGACATTAGCTAAAAATTATTGTTTTTCTATATCTGCCTGAGTCTTTCCGTCTGTTATTTTTTTAATTTTTCTTATGAATTGAAACTCTGGTGTTTATGGTAAGTAGATACTGGGTATTTCATGTTTTATTATTATTTATTAAATATATATATACATATATATATATATATATATATATATATATATATATATATATATATATAAACCCTTCATGTGGCCAGTCTGTTAGAAGATATTTTAACCCTTGAGATTACTTGTATTTATTTAGTAGCATCACGCTCCTGAAAGTCTTGCCAGTTGGTTAACACTACCATTTGTATAAATGTCAATTTTACTAAGAGTAATTGGGTACTCTGGTAAGAGCCTTAAAGTAGCTGACTGGTGGCAATGATTCTGTCTCTTACAATCTGGGTGGAGGTGGCATAGCATGTAAATCTATGCCAGCCTTTCCCAAGTGTGTGTGTGTGAAAATAAAATTTGAGTGTGTGTATGTCAGCTACTTGGAACAGGGACACAGATAATTGATTTCTGCAGAGAGAAGGGTGAAGACTTATTTGGGGCCCGGAGAGGAAGTCCAGCCTGAGGACTGGAGTGTGCTCCTTGTGTGCTTTTAAAGGAAATTGTGCTCGTTATGAATAGCTGCATCTGAAAATACTGTGTATCTAGTTTTGCTCTAAGTGAACATTTCCCACCTGTGTCAGTGGTGAGGATTGAGGCTCCTTGATTACTGGCCCAGAGGAGGGACGGTACAGTCTGTATAAAGCAGAGACATGAAAATCAAGAAGACACACAATGGAAATGTTTATGGAAGAATTAAATATGCCAAGGTTATAGGTAGATGGGGCTCAATTACTAATGGTTAGGATGGGAGGAGATGAGATAAAAAGTGTGTGTAACCAATCTACAGGAAAGTCCCCAGGAATAGATGGTATTCCTGTTGAAGTTTCGAAGCTAGGAGGGAAAAAAACTGAAAGATCTGGAAGGTTTTGTTTAACAGTATTTTAAGAGAAGTGCCAGCATTCTGGAAGAAAGCAGTGGTAGCTGTAATACTTGGGGAGTAAAGATCAATCAGATCCAGCTTCATACAGGCCCATTTCAATACTAAACCATGATTATAAAGTGTTCATGTCTGTAATGGCTAAAAGAATGGCAAACGTAATGCCAAAATTGATAGCTGCAGATCATTGTGGTTTTGTGGAGAGGAGGCAAACATTTGACAAAATTAACAGAATATTGATGATCCAGAGGGAAGAAGAATGTAAGAAAATACCATTGTTGTTGTTGGGTCTTGATGTAGCGAAAGCATTTGACAGAGTAAGCTGGGACTTTATGAGCAGGACAGTGGAACATTTTGCATTTCCTGAAAAAATATATAAGGTTGGTTAGGATATATGTGGGATCGGAGGTGAACATTTAAAGTGCGTGGGGTCCTCTCTAATAATTTTTGCTTGAGCAGAAGAACCAGGCAAGGGTATTCTTTTTCCCCTTTATTTGCATTATCTTTAGAACCGTTGGCAGAGAAAATTAGGGACTCAGAAATTCAAGGATATAATTTTGGTATGGTTGTCAAGAAAAGCTGACTGTATTTGCAGATATTATTTTATACCTGATAAAACTAGAAAGAGACATTACGGTGTTGTGGAACATTTTGAGACAGTTTTATATCATTTTGGAATACAAAAATAATTAATCTAAAACAAAGCAATAGCGGTAAATTATATACCCACATACGAATTGGTTCAACAATATCCATATTTATGGGGACATGATAAAATGAAGCATTTAGGAGATTTAAAATGATTCTGGTGTGGCAGCTAAGGATATGTGGGAAGAGACTAAATAAAAGATGATACAAAAGCTGAGAAAATGGAAGCTTTGTTGTATGAATATGGATAGTAAGATACAAGCAGTTAAAATATTTTTAGTCCCATTAGTCTTGTACACAGGTCAACCATATTTTATTAACCAGAGGAGAAGTTGTGGATAGCAATGAAAAAAGAGCTGAAGGACTTTATCTGGGAGGAGAAGACAGCAAGAGTCAAATGAGATAAGCTGATTTTTCCATTAGAACAGGGTGGATTGATATTACCCAGTATTGATTGGGTATTTCAGAGCTACACAGTTAAGGCTCCTATACATAGCACAAGCAGAAAATTTTAAAGTGGAATGGGATGATGATTAAACGGGGGGGGGGGGGTCGGCTAAAGAAATAGGGTGAGACTGGGATTTTTGATGCAGGCCTTTAAGGAGACTAACAGTTATCATGCAGAATATTATATCTATAAATAAGCAAAAAGTATTTTAAGAACTAAGCCAACATGGGAATGGAGAAAGGAAATTCTGCTGATAGGGATGATTGTAATTAGGGATATAGACAATAGGCAAGGGGGGCTGGCATTTATTGGAGAAAACTGGCAAAGGAACCAAGGTATTGGGAGTAAATATCTAAACAGGGAAAGATGATAGAATGGGAAGATGCTAAGAATTTATTTGGACTGTAGGTTAGAGATTGCCTTCCCTATCAAAGATTGATATTAGAGTATAGGCAAAGAAAGAAAGAGGGGGTTCCTAAACGAAAGACCAGCACTGGTAGACTTTTTAGTCGAACCTAGAACAGAAGCTGCTATTAAAAAGGACTAATTAGTGGAACATAAAATATTGCATGATATCTAAGAATCAATCAGAGGAGGTTAGAAGAGATTGGGAAGAGAGATTGGATAAGCAGTTCACAAAGAAACAATGGGAGAATATATGCTTGTCTCCCAATTATGCAACAAAATCTAGAAGATTTAGGATTTAAATATTTTTGTACCCCAAGTAGACTCCAGAGAAGTTTTCTTCAGGCAGACAGCAAATGCTGGAGGTGTAACAGGGAAGAAAGAGGTACTTGGGAACATATTTTCTGGGAGTGCCGTGGGTTGGCAGACTTTAAGGATTCCCTGTAGGATGCACTGTCGGAGATGCTGGTGGGTGGATTACTGTGATGAGGAAGATGATTTTTCTGAGTTATGATACAGAATCGGAATTGCCTAGACATGGTAAGTCCTTGCTGTGTCTAACTGTGGTGGCTGCCAAAAAAGCAATTCATAAAAAATGGAAATCAAAATCTAAACCAACTATATTATAAGTAGTGAATATAGTAACAGAGATAAAACAACTGGAAATGAGATCTTTACAAAAGGGTAGGAGCAAACTACATGGGGAAAAATGGGAATTGTAGGAACAATACTTGCAGGGGAGGAATGAGGTTTGAGAATGCAGGACTTAAATCAGCTATGTAATGTTTGACTGAAAATGATTGGGTAGATTATAAATTATGTATAATGTTTGCAACTGAGAATGTGTCAGTATGGTTTGTGATGTAAAATACTTGCAAATAGGATTGTGTCAGTGTGGTTTGTTTTCATTTATATAAATGTATGATTGCTTATGTCATAAGTAATGGTTTAATAAAGATGTTTCTTGTTTAAAAAAAAGAGGGGCAGAGGAACTAACCATATTATTGTGTGTTCGACACATGAATGCCAAAAAATTCACTTTGTGAGTGAAGCCCATAATATTAGGGTATGACATCAGATCTGATCATAATTCTTTGTAGTGTGTAGAAATGTATGTGCCCCATATACTACTTGTTAAAGAAAAAAATGCAAATTATTTTGCCAGCTTCCAAAACTGGTAAAGCATTTAGCGAGCACTGTCAGACAGCAAGAAGACACCTTAGATAAATATTTTGATACTAAGTCAGGGGCAGATTGTAGGAATAAACAGCAGGCAGAAGTGAAGCTGTTTTGACTTTTGCTTTTGCCATTTGCTGGCTGGCACTGCCATTTCTTGGTGTACGACCCAATCTTAGTGCTTTGGGGGGTGCTTAATTGATAAGATCCAATTTTATGCTGCTAAAGCACTGTAATGGTTTGTCTTTTTGCTGATATTGGAAAGTAGTCATGGCTCTCCATGCAGTCCGTGAACATCACACATTTGTGTGTGTGTGTGCATTATATATTCATAAATGTATGTGTCTATAATATTTGTTTGCAGTTGTACCTAAATATGTTAAGAGCCGTCTTGTCAGTTAACACTATTGTCAATATTTACTCCTTTTAAAATGGCATATGCTAAAAGTTTTGAATGAATTCAAACCTCTGATGTCTCGGTGTTTCTGGGGTAGGGTGCGGCTCATATAATGTGGAATTTGAGATATCATTGAACTGTGTGTGTGTCTGTGTGTACATAGTAAACAAATTCAGATGCATGTTCATATTTGTCTGTATTTGAATGTGTATTATGTATATCTTTGTTGTTTGTAAATTCTGTACGTTTTATAATTTACATAAAATGTGTATATCTGAGGTTTGGGTGTGAGTGTAGACAACTAATTGCATTTGAGTACTGGCTTAGTCTGACTAGACATGGTCCCTTTTATAGTTAAGAGAAACTCCTCAATAACAAACTGGGCAACAGTAGTAATGTAGTTTTCAAATGATCAGTATACCCTAAACATTACTCAGATCTGTCACAGCTCATTTAAGTACTTGTCATTTGACAAGTAACTTATTCTTATTATAAAATATCATTTAAAGAGCTTGTTTAAAGGTGTGAAATGACCTTTTGTTTTTGTATAAAAAAGTAATTTCGCACCCATTTTTAAATATGTTTTTAAAAATTGCTTCAGGACATGGAAGACCAAGTGTGGGTGGCCGCAGTGGTGCATTATGTGTTGTCACCTCACAGCAGGAGGTTCTCCGGCTCGATTCTCGGGTGGGGTGCTTTCTGTGTGGAGTCTGCATGTCCTCCCTGCAGTCACGTGGGTTTCCTCTGGGTGCTCAGGTTTCCTCCCACATTCCAAAGACATGCATTAGGTGCATTGGACACTCTGAATTGGCCGTAGGTGAATGTGTGTGCATGCGAGTAAGTGGTACAAATGAACTACTGTGGCAGGGCTAGCCACCCGGTAGTGTAAACCGTGGTTCGAGGTGATTGTCACTGCTGAAGTGACACCCCAACCCCATGTGCAAAATGGGAAAAGGAGGTGAGGATTGATGGATGGATGGAAGACTGTGTATTGAGCCATGTTTATGACACTAATATTAATGGAAGGGCAGGAGGCACTTGCATCACTTTGGGTTCCAGTTCTAATTATGCTGGATTAGGTTCATAGGAGGTTACTAGGCTAATGGCCCTAGGGCCTTTACAAACATAGTTGTGTTATACCTGTGAAACCTAATTGACCTGAGTTAGATGATTGTTATTCACAGAGCGAGTCCATGATCAGCACGAATGCCCCTGTCCATGAGGGACATTGGTGCCACTCCTTGGGTGAATTTACTGTCTCCCATCCAGTTGTCAAGGTTGCACTTGAACAGGGTCATTGAGGAGCTCTGCTTCACATGAATTGGGAGTTTGTTCCAGAGGTGCAGCAGTCTCCAGCATGTTAACATCACAGGCTAGGGTGAGATCCCAGGAGTGAGTGACTTTTGCCCCATTTAGTTTGCGGATGTGCAGCATTTCCATTAGGGCAGGGCCAGGGACTGCTCTGTAGGCTATGCACAAGTCGCCTGGAGGATACAGAGTACCATGACAGGGCTTTCAGTCTTTCTATATAGGGCATGTTTTAGAGGCCTTGAATTTTCTTGGAAAGAAACCTCTGATCAACCAAGCTGCTGCTGCAGGTGTCTGGTGAGGTACATGCAAAAGGGAGCACTGTAGTCAATTATTGGTGTCAGGATTGAGTTCAGAGGAGTTATAACATCCTTAGTCTTGGATGCAATGCCCTTACTTATGAGAAGTGCAGTGTAGAAAGCTTTCCTTACCGCTGTGGAGACACAATGATTGAAGTTTAGATTGCTATCAATCTGTATTCCCAAATCTCACATTACTAGGTTTGAGCTTAGAGGAGTGCTGTCAGTATTGTAATTTGCAGGAAATTTCTCTCTGCCAAAGAGGATAATAATACACTTTTTTGCATTTAGTTTTAGTCCATGGCTTTGGCACCAATCATTTGTCTGTTAGCCCCTTTTGTAATCATTTGGAGACTCAGTAATTGCCCCCAGTTTGCAATCATCAGCAAACTTGGTAAGCCACAGGCCATATACTTTCACTTTCACTTTGAGAAATAGATTCCAAACTGCAGAGGGCACAGCACAGATACTTGTGGTATGCCACTGGTAACTGGCCTACTGGTGGAATCCCCAACTTTGACAGTATGTCTTCTGTTGGTGAGCCGGTTGGCTAACCATCTAGTAAATTATGGATTAATCCCCAGCTGGGAGAGTTTCTCCAATACCCAAGTGGGAGATTGTGTCAAAAGCCTTGGCTAAGTCAGGATGGGCAGTATGTACTGTTTTGCCTTCATCCAGGGATTTTGTGACATTCTCTAAGAAGTCCACCAGGTTCAGTAAGTATGATCTACTCTTAACGAAGCCAAATTGGGTCAGGTTAAGATTTTGAAGGTCACCTACGTCCTTGTGGATAAGGTCCATGATGATTCTTTCCACGGCCTTGCAAATTTGGCTGGTTAGGCTTATGGGTCTATAATTTCCGGTGTCTGTTGATGGATCCACTTTGTGCAGTGGGATTACTGTTGCTGTTCTCCAGTCTGCTGGAACAAAGCCAGAGCTCAGGCTGAGATTAAAGAGATCACCAAGTGGTTCCGCTAGATCTTGTTTCAGATTGTTTACTAAGCAGCCTGGGATGTTAATCTGGACCCACAGAGGCCATATTTTTTGCCTTGGAGAACAATTCTATGACCTGCTTTTTAGAGATACTAGGTAGAGGACTGGTGTCAGTTATGCTTTGGAGTATGGCTGGTGGGGACAGGGGGGTGAAGTTTGCACCAGATCTCTCCGGTAGCAGATTGGCAATTTCCTCAGGTTTTGTATGAGAGGTACTGTCCACTATAAGTTCGACACACAGTTCGGTGTTCCCTTTTAGGGATGCTAATTTAGCTTCATAACTAGCATTAGAGGACTTTACAAGATATCTGATTTGCTTGTTCAGGCTGTGGAGGGTATTCTTCTGCTGAGTAAGTTCCCTTTTGTTCTTTGGCATCAGTTTCTTCCTTTTGCTATATAACATATTGATACTTGAGGTCCACCAGGGTGGCCTGTTTATTCAGGAGGACCTGATTTTAATCTAGTCTGGTACAGCAGAGTCTGTACAGTTGTTTAGTAGTTATACAAGGCATTTGTGTATTCCTCTGCATAGGAGTCCTCTGCTGTGTTAGCAGGGGGTTTGAAACTTTTTATATCCTCGGCTAGTAGGCTGTACTTTGCTGTGGAGAAAATTTTCATTTTTTTTGCTCCTGTGAGGGGTATCAGGTTTGTTTGTTACTTCGAATGCAATAGATTTATGGTGTGACCTTACCAGGGAGGGCAACACATGGGGTAGTGCAGTGACCCCTCCTCCGCCATGTTGGTGAGTACTAAGTCTAGGACATTTGAGCCCTTTATGGGGCTGCAGACTAGCTGTTCCATGGCATTTGTATCGACAAAATTCAGGAACCTCAGGACAAGCATGTTTGTGCTTGTGTGTGTCGTCCAGTTGCTGGAAGGATAGTTGAAGGATAGTTGAAATCTCTGATGATCAAAGTGTTTGGCTGTATAGTTTGTGACTCTAGTAAGTCCAGGTAGGTGGTGTACTTCTCTTGGTTCATGGTGGGGGACCTGTAACTAGAATTGATGTGGTAGGGTGCTTTACCTGTAGTTAGTTAGACCTGAAGTAACTCAACAGAGTCATACTGTTTAACCATTCTTGAGGTGTGTTTGGCTTTAATGAAGGTGAATACAATCTCCCTACCAGTATACGTTCTATCCAATTCTCTATTCATTTCAAAAGAGAACTTAAGATCTACCTTGCAAACTCTCCCTCCTGTACCTGTCATCACCCCAAGTGTTAAACTGTAACAATTCTCTCTGATTCCAATATAATTTCCACAAACACCAGAACTGTGATACCTTAGCTGTGCCGCTGAGCATTACCATTTCTTAACCTTATCTGTGTATATCCTTTATTCCCTACCCCACCCTTCTCATAACTGCTTCTTTCTACTATCTAGGCTCTTCTAATCTGTACATTTCACCCCTCAATTTCTACCCTTCGTTTTAACACTTCCTCTTCCTCTCTACCCATTTCTTTTTTCTTTTTCTATGCTTTAATGATTTCTTTTTTCTCTCTGACGACCTATTCTTAAAATTGTAGTTTATAATTTTAGCCATTGTTTTGGCTGACGTTTTATGCTTTATTTAGTTTTCCGTTATTGCATTAACATCTTCTTGCTTTTGTACTCATATTCTCTTGATTTGGCATGATTGTATGCTGTTTTGTTACAAATGTTATCATTGCTGTTTTTTGTACACTTTTTTTTTTTTTTTTTTACTTAATTCTTTTTGTGGATTTTTCCCCTCGGGTCTCCACTGAAAAATGGGTCACTAGCCCTGCAGGACTAACCTGGTTAACAAAAGACATACAAATAAATAAGTCTCAACTTTGGTTCTTTCACACTCGTTTTGGGGGTCTGAATGTGTGGAAGGCATTGTAGCCTTGTACAGCTGGGGTGCTCTCTGTGGCTTTTGAACCAACATTGACTGCACAGATGTCAGCATCTTCCAAGGTGCTTTCAGGGAGTGCAGTTTCCTCTTTAGGCTTCAAAAATTAAGCAGCATAACCTTGTTTGTCTTGAATGGATTTTTTTACATTGGAAATTTTATTTTGACATTGCCTAAAAAAGACACTATGGGAGAGGCAAGTGCCTTTGGTAGCATCAGAAAGTGTAGAGGAGACAGGTGAAGACCACCTCTGGCAAAGCAGCGTGGTTTGTCAACCATGTCTGCCCAGGCTGACAGACACTGGATCTCCCTGGATTGACACCAGAAGCTAAGCCAATTGTTGAAGTCAATAATTTTCTGTTTATATTATGGCATCATCCTGGGTGAAGGTAGAATGCCGCTCAGGGCTAGAGACATATCTGCCTGGGACACATAATCTGAGAGTTAAGTCATGTCTCTCTCTTCATGTAGTCCAGAAATGCACGTCTCAAGTCATTCAGCCCAACATGTACTATGAAAGTCATAACGGTAATTGTTGAATGACTTGAGTGCGTGTGTGATGCGGACATCTGTGTGTCTCACTGTGGAGTTGCTTTTGACCAGGACATTTGATTTTGAGGTGTTTTGTCGTACGGGTTTATTTGCTGAGACTTGTGTGTGTGTTTTTGTGTGTGTTCTTCTGTGTTTTTGTGTGTGTGTTTTTCTGTGTGTGTGTTTTTCTGTGTTTTTGTGTGTGTGTTTTTCTGTGTGTGTGTGTTGCTTCCAAATTCATAGTGTAATTACATCTTTCACATAATATATTTGTTTGTTTTAGGAGTAAGTGGTTGTTAGTATACATGATGAGGCAATTCAATTACTACATTGCCTCAGGATGCCCATGTCAATTAGGCTGGCCGGAGAAATGGTTGGAAACTGACCATCCATTATGGCAGGTTTTTACCGTAACTACTTTTGGTGAGTGGGCTAGGTTGACCAGATTTTGTTTTAGGATTATCAAAGGGGCTTATTCTTTTGAAGGCTAGGGGTGAAAACTGTAGAAATACTTTTCAGTGTGCAACTAAGTTTCCTGCAGTGCAGCAGAGATTCTTGAGAAAGTTCACTAACAGATGTCTAGGGGAAAATTATCTTTTAAGGCGTTTGCATGTATACAGGCAGTGCTGAACCCCATTGCACGGTGCACAGCTACACACAAACACAAGGCTCAAATGCAGGCAAAATTAAACACTTTAAAGCTAAACTACCAATGGGAAAACTCACAATGAGCTTTCCTCCAGTAATTTCCAACTCGGATGAGGCTCAGACTACACACTTCTGCCACATCTGTGCAGGCAGGGCCTCCTAATATAAGATGACTGGAATAGTGTTCAAGTGTAACAATACATTCTAGGTTCAGCAGATCTGAATCTAGTCTATTCTATGTACTAGCTACTTAAGCAAATAGAACAGCTTTTTAAAGTGCAGAAAATACAGTCAAAATCAGAAAAATGAGGAAGCAAAATGAGAAAATACAGTCAGCAAAGTGCAAAGAAAACTCACAAAGTACATTTTTTTATAATTTTAGCAGTGGATGCTGTGGATTAGAGCAACATCTCTCTAGACCTGAAGCAAAAGTCACCAAACTTTGAGCAGCCTGCAGTGGGGTACTGCTATAGGGTGACTATGGGGTGTGTTTCCTATAGAGGATTTTAAACAGGAGAAGTTTGTTATATATAAGGCAAGGAGACCACATTATACCAGCAGGTAAAGAGCAGAAAAATACAGTAAAAATCAGAAAAATGACGAAGCAAAATGATAAAATACAGTCAGCAATGTGCAAAGAAAACTCGCAAAGTACATATTTTTTTTTTACATTTAGCAGTGGATGCTTTGGATTAGAAGAAAATCTCTCTAGACCTGTGGCAAAAGTCACCAAACTTTGAGCAGCTCATGTTAGATGACTTGCAGTGGTACTGCCGTTTGCACAAACTGTGCAGAGGGTGACTTTGGAGAGTGTTTCCTGGAGAGGTTTGCTTATATATAAGGCAAGGGGACCACGTTATACCAGCAGGATGAAATAATTCTGCACAGTTAATCCCTCCGGCTAATCGGATAAAAACACAAACTTTCTACCAGCAATTTCCAACATGGATGGGTTGAATTCAGCTCTGCTCCCACCAGAGTGCAAAAGAACCCTTTTAATGTAAAACAGACTGGTTTTGAGCTTAAGTGCAATAACAAAACCCTGAGAAATGTTCAACAAAATACAGAAAGTGCACAAACTAAGAGAACAACAACAACAATGAAAAACTTTGCAAAACTTGGAAATATTTTGGCAGACTCATGCGAACTTTGGCAAACTTAGAACAGCTTTTGCAGTGCCATACGAGGTTAGGCAATATTAGAATACTGTTACAACAACCTAAGAGTAGTACAGCAATAAACAGATGATGTTTTCTTTAACAAGTGCAGGCTGAAAAACCGTGATAAAATTCAGCAGTTGGAACTTGTCTGATTAAAGACTGCTGGAACAGGGCTCAGTTTTGAGCTTTTTACTGGTTAACTGGGTAATTTGTTTAAATCAGTTTGCTTGTTTTCTTTTGTTATATAGAAAAGAAATTGCACTTTATTCATCTGTGTTTACCGTATTTGTGTTTCTTCCTACTTTATTTTGCTTTTGTTACCTGTTCTTAAAAGTACTTAATTGCATTTATTCTGCTGCATTTATTACTGCTTGTTAGTATGCTGATTAAATTGTAACTGTTATTCTAAGCTTTTGGTTTAAGCACTTGGGCCTCAGACCAGTTGTTTTACATTAAGGTTTGTGGTCTGCACTGTTGTGGCAGGACAGGTAGCTTACATCCTTCTAAGTTGGGAGTTGTTGATTGAAGGATTAGTGTCTGTTATTTTAAAAGTGAATCATTTCTGGTTTAAGCACTTGAGCTTTGGGCCAGTAATTTTACATAAAGAAAGTGTGGTCGCCACTCGTGGGAGGAGAGGGTAGATTCTGCCCTTCTGAGCTGGGAGTTTCTGGTTAGAGGCTTATTGTGCCTGCTTATTTGAACTGTTTCTTTCTGAAATTGGTACACCTTGTTTGCTGTAGCATAGACTAGATTCTGACATGCTGAATCTAGCTTTGTTTGTATAACGTGAGCACTAATCCAGGCTATCTTTTCTTGGAGAAGGTTTCCCTGCACCCTAGTGGCAGGAGTGTGCAGTTAGAACTTGTCTGATCGAGGACTGCTGGAACGGGGCTCCGTTTTTAGCTCTTATTGGTTAATTTGTTTAAATCAGTTTGCTCATTTGCTACTGTTATTAAAAATATATATATATATATATACTTTATGCATCGCCGCTTAGTTAGGGTTAATCTATTCCCGGAGCCATAAAATCTGCTCTTCAAAATTTTCCCTTAGAACTAGTCAGTTTTTTAGTTTTAGCACTCAAATCTGTTTATTTGAACTCAGCACTTGTTCAGAACTAGTTAGCACTAAATAAGCTACTAATTACTACAGCACTCCACTTTCCTCACTTATCTAGAGGAAAACATTTTTAGTACTTAATAAATAAGCACCTATCCAGGCATGTCTAAGGGTCAGCTTCCGGTGTTTTCTCCTGTCTACCTGATGTATCTGAGCATCTTGGGGCAATGCAGCAATTGTCTCATGTACACAGACAATCCTCTCCTCCTACCACCCAACACTACAACATGTGAGAGATGCACTTATATAGTCAAACTGGAAGCAAAGCTCTCTTCACCCAAAACTGGACTAGACAGTCAAGAGGAGAAGGTAAACACTTGCACTACACCACACTCATCACAAAGTCCCTCAAAACCTACACCACCAAAACACATACACAGAAACACAAAACACACACCTATATCTGCAGAGGCTCTCAATAAAAATCTGCTCAAGTAACAGAGCCCTCCAAAGCAGAAACGCACGCAACTTCCACCCCCCCCCAACACAACCCAAATGACACATAGCCCACAAACTCAGTGTGGTACTCAACCACAGCCCATAAGGCATAACAACGTACCCAACACTCTAGTCATAGTTGACTCTGTAGTCAGGCACACTGATGTTCCACTCACCAGGCTAAACAAGGATAAAGTTACTGTCAGCTGCCTTTCGGGTGCCAGGATCAGCCACATGACGTATGCACTCAAGTCACTCCACAACAAGTACAAATATGACTCTGTCATTATACATGTTGGTGTGAATGAACTGAGACGTACCTCCCTGGACTACATGAAAAGAGACGTAGAGGATCTCTCCGATCTTCTAGCCCAGGCAGGTATGACCCTAGCCCTGAGTAGCATCCTGCCATCACCCAGAATGATAACACAGTACAAGTACAAAATGATTGATTTCAAAAATTGGCTAAACTTCTGGTGTCCTAAGGGGATCCATTATCTGTCTGCCTGGGATGACATGATCGACAGACCACGATGCTTTGCCAGAGATGGCCTGCACCTTGTCAACCTTGGGATTCCGGATACTGGCTAAGGCTCTTGCCACCCCTATAGTGCCCTTTTTAGGCAAGGCTCAAATGACAAATTCACCACCATAACGGGTACAAGCAAGCAAAATTTGAGAGTAATGCTACTTAATGCTAGAAGTTTAAACCTCAAAATGCACTTGCTCGAGGCACTTCTTAAAATGGAGAACATCAACATCTGTGCAGTGTCACAGACCTGCTTCAAGGCTGCAGAGTGCACTCCTGCATTACCAGGCTATAATTCATACCACACCTTTCGGCCACCTAATCTGGACCGAAACACTAAAGCAGAGGTGTCCATATTCATTAAGGATACCCACACCTCCAGGCTAGTTGCTCAGCATAATGCATCTGAGATTATCCAAGTGCAGCTAACTGTGGGCAAGACCGCAATCCAAATTGTAGCTTGCTACAGATCCCCCACCATGCCCCAGGATTCCCACTCCTCATTTCTAGATGCACTGAAAATATTAGGATACAACTCAACACCCTAACAATGTGCGGTTTTTCAACTACCCCACCATTAACTTGGTAAACTACTCCTGTACCAACTCTTTCTCAACGTTTTTTGGAATTCATAAATTCCCACGCCTTGGATCAACTTATCCACACCCCCACCAGGGGCAGCAATGTCCTAGACCTGGTCATTACCAACATGGTTGACCGGTGTTCCACACCAAAGGTCAATTCCCCATTGTTCAGGTCCGACCACAAGCTAATCACCCAAGACATCCACATCCCGTTCCCACCCCCCATTAGGGAAACTACTGTAAAATAATTTCTCTAAAGCCAACTTCATGCTTCTTAAGACAGAAGTGGCAAACATCACAACACCCATGTAGACAGACAATAGAGGTGCGATGACTGAATCCTACACAATTGCACTTTATAAGCACTTACACAAGTGGATGGGTTGTGCTATCCCTAACAGAACTAAGATGCTATCCTCCAAAAAATGAAGCCAATCTGGTGGTCCTCTGCCATAAACAAACTCTACAACAGAAGAAAAAAACTGTTGCAAAAAAAAGTAAAATCCCATGACTGGAGGAACTCCCTAGTCAGCCTCAGTAAGAAGCTGAGATACCTCATAAAATCCTCCAAAGCTAGTTACGAAAACAAAATTGCCACTGATTCTAAAGACAACCACAACGCATTCTATAGCTATGTCAAGATTCTCAGTGGCAACACTCAGATCTGCTCTGAGTAACAGCACAATGGCAATAAATATACAGAACCAACTGATATTGCCAACATCCTGGCAGATAGGTTCAGTGCTAACTTTATCCCCCTCTCACCCCCTAATGGGCCCAT
Source organism: Protopterus annectens (assembly GCF_019279795.1). NCBI lineage: Eukaryota > Metazoa > Chordata > Ceratodontiformes > Protopteridae > Protopterus > Protopterus annectens. Next base: position 1,279,872,032 of record NC_056743.1, read on the forward strand.
CTCTATACCGGAAAAATGCAAAGTTCCTGTAATCACGGCACAGATAAAAACCACACTCTCCAAAGCCAAGAACACAGCATCCGTGGGACCTGACAACATCCCAGGCTGCGTTCTACATGAACTACAGAGCGAACTGGCACCACACCTAAGTACCATGTTCAATCATAGCCTCACCTCAGGCTTTATGCCCACTGAATGGCACACAATGACAGTTATCCCACTCCACAAAGGGGGAGCCACCACTGACCCCGGGAACTACCGCCCCATTAGCCTGACGAGCCTGGTCTGCAAGGCCATGGAACGTATCATCATGGAACTTATAAACAAAGACATTGGTAATCTCCAAACCCTGGACCCCACCCAGTTCGGGTTTGTAAAAGGCAGATCATGTCTCCTAAACCTGATAGACTTCTTTGAAGCGGTCACCAAAGCCGTAGACAAGGATAAGGTAGTTCACACGGCATATCTAGATCTTGCCAAGGCTTTCAACACCATTCCCCCACTCTGGAATTATAGATAAACTCACTAAACTAGGTATAAATCCCTATGTCACAAGATGGGTTGCCAACTGGCTCACTGACAGAACCCACACTGTTAAAGTAGCAGACTCCAAATCTGACTTCAGACCAGTGACAAGTGGAGTACCACAGGGTTCAGTCCTGGGTCCTCTCCTGTTTGGTATCTACTTGTCTGAAGTACAGGCTGACACAGAAGGTCTTTGGCTAACGAAGTTTGCAGATGACTGCAAACTAGGAGCAAGAATCGAAACGTTTAACGATGTGGACATCCTGCAAAAGGGCCTCACTGAGACAGATACCTGGTGCCAAAGCCATGGCCTCAAGCTCAGTTCCAAAAAGTGCATTGTCAGCCCCTTTGGTAAAAACTCTGTACCCATGAACTACCACATAGGTGGTGGTAAACTTAACACCGAAAGTGTGATAAGGGACCTTGGGACACAGGTGGACAGTAGTCCCTCCTTTGATAATCACATTGCCACAGTAGTCAGGAAATCCTTGTTAATGGCACACCTCATCACAAAATGTTTCTCATCCAGGAAAAAAGAGGTCATTGTTCCCCCTATACTCATCACTCATTAGACGCCCCTTTTGGTATGTACTTCACAATACCTTTACAACAACTGGAAAGACCCCAGAAATACCTCACAAAGAGGATTACCGGCCTGAAACAGATGCCCTATGCAGATGGTCTCAAAAATCTGCAGCTTTACTCCATCGCATATCGCCTACTCGGAGACGATCTCTGCCTAACATACAAAGCTATGTCAAACCCAGAGCTGTTGGACATGCTCCACTTAAAGAAATCCCAATCCCTCTGAGCTACACGCTCTAGGGACCTAAACCTTGTCACCACAATAAACAGAACATGCTGGAGGAATAGATTCCTGTCCCAGATACTTCCCATACTCTGGAACACTCTACCTATCTATATCAAACAAAGCTCCTTATTAGCACTCTTCAAGAAAAATCTTGATGATTGGATGGGAAATAGTAAATTCACCCTGGGGATCACTTGTGGCTCTGCTTGACAGTGGCACAGGAAAATAATTTTCTTGGGTGGCGAAAGCCAGGGTACCTTCTTGGCTAGGCTTAGATAGGCCCTAGGGCTTGTAGCCTAGCACCTCCCTACGAACCTATAAAATCAATAAATGCACTGCAGAAGTGTTAAATAGCACTGAGACGGAACAAGTGCAAAAAAATACTTTTGTAGGACCACTGGTTTTAGATGTAATCAGTCTTGTAGTCACAGGTGTCCAAGCCAGGCACAGGGAAGCAAGATCTGCTTACTTAGCTTAGGTAAGTAATTGTTATTTAGTTATATAATTGCCAAAGTATTAATTTAACATTTTGGCAAAAAAGTAATCATTAGTTTTTTTACAAGCATAACTGAATTGCTTCCCACCTACCAGGAAAGCACAACGTTCTCAAGTTTCTCCAGCAGTACTTGCTTGTATTAATGTGACAATGCTTTTGGCAGGTATGCAGCTGTAAAATGGTCCCAGGCATTGTTGGTAGTGGTCTTTCCATTGACTGTTTGGAATATTGTTTTTCTTTCCCTTCAATAATAGCATAAGAGCTGCATTTCTTTTCTAAAGAATTTTCTAATTGCAGAAAACAGCTTTCTCAACCATGTAATCACAGATGTTCATCGTGTTTCATTGTTGCAGTCATGACTGTAGGGTTCTCCCCTGCCGGCAGGCAGCCCTCGGTCGGCCAGAATCCCAAAGTCTGGGTCCGGCGTTGGCTGTTCAACCCTGCTCCCTGACGTCAGAGCACCAGGAGTATAAAACTGACAGCAGATGCCATCTTCTCCAGTCTTTCTTGCCGTGCGGTGAGAGCAGTTCGCAAGTGCCGGTCAGTTGACTCCTAACAAATATTTCTACTTACTTCGGTCCGAAGACTTTCTTCTCCACTCAAAGCTAAGTTCCCCATTTGGAAACTTTTTTCTTGCTCCACTCCGATGTCAGAAAAAGTTAATAATTGTATTTCATGTGGGAAGCAAATACCTCATAAGGATTTTCATTCTTACTGTATTCCTTGCTTAGGCCCTGACCACGACGTAGCTAGTTGTCGGTTTTGTGCTAGATTCAATCAACGTACAATTAAGCGAAGGTACGATTTTGCTTTTCATTACTTCGGTAGACGCTTTAACTACAAAATGTCGTCGGATACGGTTCCATCTACCGGAGTTCACAAGCGTCGCAAGGATAAAGACAGGCCTCCGAGGTCCAAATCTGATGATAGCGCACATTTGGAGCCAGCTTCAGGTTTGGCCGTCGTCAGTGAGGTGCTTTTACAGCCCCTGTCGTCGGCCATTTCAGAACCGATGGCCGAAACGGACTCTCATGAGGAGCCAACCAGGCCTTTAAATATCTCTGTTGCTGGACCTTCGGACAATGCTCCTTCGGATGGGTCCGGAGCCGCTGTGCAGGTACCGGCTTCCGAAGGGGTTTTCAGGCCTACTCAGCTTCAAGTAAAGGCAAAGCCAAAGACTCCTTCTAAATCAAAGACTTCAACACAGGCCTCTTCTGAACCGGCTCCCAAGTCACAGAAACAGTTACTCAAGATGGCGGAGGATTTACTTACAATGATTAGGGGTTCTCATCCCCCTCCAGACAAAAGGCCAAGGCAGGATGTTTATTATGATTCCTCTGATCAGGCTTCTGTTTCCTCAGTTTCTTCTTCTGATCAGGAATATTCTTTTCCTCCTTATGAGGATTCTGATGCGGAAGAATCCATTCCTTCAGCTTCTCCTCCTGAGGATTTTTCTTTTGGGGAAACTCTGCATGAAATGAGGGAACATTTCCACTGGGAGGGACAGGAGTATTCAGAATCCAAGAAAAGATTGAGGGATTTTCTTCTTCTTCCCCAACATAGTCCCCTGGCTATTCCTCCTGTTTTGGATATTGTGGATGATGCCTTTTTGGAGGCTAATTTAACCCCTGATTCTTTTCCTCCTGCTCCTGTTAAGCCCGATAGGTACTACAGGGTTCCTGATTCCCATCTGTTTTTATACAAGAATCCTACTGCTGACCCTGAAACCATTTCTCAGGGTCCTAAGGGTGTTAAGGCCGCTACTGCCAAAAATCCTATAACTACTGAAAAGGATTCTCGAGCCTTGGAAAGATAGGGCAAAAAGGTGTACACTTCTGCTACTTTGTCCATTAGGGCTTTAAACTGTCAGTTTCATATGCTTAAATATCAGCAATTTCTCTTATCTGTCTTAAAACAAAAATTTACTTCCATTTCTGCCTGTGCAGAGGATAAGGAATTACATGACTTATTGCATGCCACTGAACAAGTTGGGAAGCATGTTTTACACTGTGGATTTGATGCCTTGGAGGCTTCTTGTAGGGCTGCGGCCTCTGGCACAGTCATTAGAAGACATGCATGGCTAAAGGAACAAAATTTACCTGAACAAGTAAAGGCTAAATTATTGGATGCTCCTGTTCAGCATAATGTTTTGTTTGGATCTAAAGCTGAAGAGGTGATTAAAAAGATGGAGGATAAGGCAGAATCCATGCAAACAGTTAAAGATTTCTTACAAGTACAGCCTCCTAGATTTAGCAAGAATTGGCCATCAAAAAACTGGTCCTTTCCCTCTTCAGACAGGCCTCAAAGGGGTAGATATAGACGCTCCAGAGGGAGGCCTCAAACACAGGCCGCTTATAGACCAAGGCAGTGGACTGCTTCTACCCCTAGGGGAGGAGAGGACAGACTACAGTCTCAAAGGAAACAAACTCAATGACTCCCTCTGTTGAGCTGCAGGAACGTCTTGCCTGGAAGCCCCTCTCGGAGGAAAACTTTCTCTTTTTTACCAAAATTGGACTCAAATAACCCAGGACAAATGGGCTTTGGATGTGATTTGTTACAAATTCCATTTTCATACTTTGCCAAGGCCAAGCGGATGGCCAGACCTTCCAAAACATCAATGGACGGAGGCCTTAAACCAGGTGGAAGCTCTTTTGGCTATGAATGCCATAGAACTGGTACCTCTTTCAGAGATGGGAAAAGGGTTTTACTCAAGGCTCTTTCTAGTCCCAAGAAAGCAAAATTCATGGAGACCCATTCTGGATCTGTCGGTCTTGAACACCTTTCTAGAGATTCCAAAATTCAAGATGCTTACTCTTCAGCAGTTACTCCCAATGCTGTCCATGCATGGATGGTGACTTTGGATTTAAACGAGGCATATTTATACATTCCCATCAGGCAGGATCGCAGAAAATACCTCGGGTTCAAGGCTGGATCGAGGCACTTTCAATTCTCTGCGCTGCCCTTTGGATTATCTACTGCACCCAGGGTCTTCACCAAATGCCTGGCTCCAGTAGTAGCTTACTGCAGACTCAAGGGAATTCAAATTTACCCTTATCTGGACTATTGTCTAATTCAGGCAGACAACAAGGATGTCTTACTCCAGCATCTAGACTTTGTACAAAACCTCCTCAAATTCCTGGGATTCTGTGTAAACATAAAAAAGTTAAATTTGGCACCATCACAACAGATAACTTTTCTGGGTGCTCTTCTAAACACTACAACCCAGATGGCATTTCTGACATCCGAAAAACAATTATAGCTGGCATCAACTTTCAAAGCCTTGGCAACTCTAACCCATCTATCTGCAAGGAAATTCCTGCAGGCTTTGGGTTACCTGGCCTCCTGCATCCTTCTCATACCATATGCAAGACTACATATGAGGAAAATACAGTGGTACCTAAAAAGTGTATGGTCTCAGCATTACCACAGTTTGGATATACTGATTCCTGTCCTTCCTTGCCTTCAAAAGGAATTTCTTTGGTGGTCCAGGGCATGTGCTCTAAACAAAGGGAAGCCCTTCCGTCTACCTCCTGCCTCTCGGATTCTAACCACGGACGCCTCGGATTATGCTTGGGGAGCCCATTTTCAGAGCAATTGTCTGCAGGGCCTTTGGACAAAGGATCAGAAGCACCTGCATATCAACTTAAAGGAAATGTTAGCCATTCAGAAAGCTCTATTGGCCTTCAGGAATCTCATACAGCCAGGACAACTACTAATATGGACAGACAACACCACAGTTATGTGGTACATAAACAAGCAAGGGGGATCTCATTCCTACCCCCTTTGCAGACTAGCCATGGATTTATGGAACACAGCTCTAACTTGCAATCTGGATCTTCAAGCTCAGTTTCTACCAGGAAAACAAAACTTACTGGCAGACAGTTTGTGCAGAAACCTTTCGGATCCACACGAGTGGATGCTGGACACCAAAATATTCAGGATGATAGCAGTATGGGGATGTCCTCACATAGATCTCTTTGCATCCCATTGAAATCATCAGCTGCAGACTTTTTGCACCAGGACATTCCACAGAGAGGCTTGGAAAGTGGATGCCCTGTCATTCAGTTGGAGGAACCTCTCGGGATATGCCTTTCCGCCTCTACCTCTTCTTCCACGAGTTTTATTGAAGATAAAACAGGACAAACCCAAGATGATAATCTTGTTGGCTCCGAATTGGCCTCGGCAGTTTTGGTATCCAACTCTAATAAACCTATGCCTGGAGCCCCCTTGGATTTTACCTCAGTCTCCGAACCTTCTGTCCCAACATCAGGGTCAGGTTCTACACTCTCATGTCAGAAAACTCAGCCTGGCGGCCTGGTTAATCCAGGGCCTTTGATTTCTTCTTTCCTACCCAAGCAGGTTATGGATGTCATTTTGGAAGCTAGATGTTTTAGCACTAGGAAATCTTATGCAGGAAAATGGAAAATATTTTGTTCCTGGATGCAGGCTCAGGATTCTTATCCTCTTCTTCCTAACATTACTTTAATTCTACTTTACTTGACGGATCTCTTACATAAGGGTATCTCTTTCTCTTCCATTAAGATCCATGCTTCTGCTATTTCTGCTCATTATAATACAGACCCTCCCATCTTTTCCCACCAGCTCATGAGACAGTTCCTCAGAGGAGCTAAGAACTTAAGACCTCCTAGATCTCATCCTATTCCTGCTTGGGATCTCAATTATGTTTTGGAAAAACTAACCTTGCCTCCTTTTGAGCCTACCGCTTCTGCTGACATCAAGTTTTTTATCTTGGAAGACAGCTATCCTGTTGGCACTAACCTCTGCCAGGAGAGTTTCAGAGTTACAAGCTCTTATGGCGGTGGAACCTTATTTTTCTTCAGGACAGGGTATCTTTGAGGACTAATCCGACCTTCATGCCTAAGGTGGTTTCCAAAGTGGCTTTAAATCAAACTATCCACTTGCCTACCTTTTTCCCCACTCCTCAAAATAAAGGGGAAAGGATCTTACATTCCTTGGATGTACATCGACAGCTACTACGTTTTTACCTGAGCAGAACCAAGGACATCAGAAAATCTGAACAATTGTTTTGTTTCTTATGCTTCAAGTTCCCAAGGTAAAGCCATTTCTAAACAAACCATTTCTAAATGGATTGCTCATGGAATCAGATTTTGTTATTCACAACATGGAAATCAAATCCCAGGGAGCATACGGACTCATTCCACCAGAGCTGCTGCCACTTCTGCAGCCTTCCTCAGGGGAGTTCCTACCAAGGACATTTTGGAAGCTGCAACTTGGAGTTCAGTGCATACTTTCTCTAAGCACTACAATTTGCCTCTCTACTCTAAGTCTAAGGCAGGCTTTGCCTCTTCAGTCTTGCAGGGCCTTTTAGCCACCCCTTCTTCTTTATGACCACCTCCCTTTCTTTCAGCTTTGGTATTCTACCCTACAGTCATGACTGCAACAGTGAAACACGATGAACATAGTACAGTTGTGTACTCCTACCATAAATGTAGATGTTCGAGTGTCTTCACTGTTGCAGTCTGGGTTTTCCTTCCCTCCTGTCCCCTCTTATTTTTACTTTTGTGTGGTTCCTTTTTTCACCATTCTTCTGAGGTGTATTTGCAAAGGTTTTGGGACCATTTTCATTTTGGGACTCCTAACATCTGGGGCAAGAAAAACTGGAGAAGATGGCGTCGGCTGTCAGCTTTATACTCCTGGCGCTCTGACGTCAGGGAGCAGGGTTGAACAGCCGACGCCGGACCCAGACTATGGGATTCTGGCCGACCGAGGGCTGCCTGCCGGCAGGGGAGAACCCTGCAGTCATGACTGCAACAGTGAAGACACTCGAACATCTACATTTATGGTAGTTGTACACAACTGTACTTTCTTGTATACTGATTGCCTAGTCAGAATTGTATTTTTCTAATCCTCTTATTGTCATGAAAAAGCAAACCTTGATTTTTTTTTTTTTTTTTTACTGAATCTTGCAACTCTGCTTATGTAAACACAATGTCTCTGCATCCTGTGTTTCATGCTGCTTTCTAAACTTTGCACCATTTAACTTGTGTATTTCTTTTTTTTTTTTTTTTTTTGCTGTTAGGTTCCCTGAAATGTTACACAGAGAAATGTATGGCTGCAGCTGTAATGGTTTGACTTAAACAGCTGGAAAAGAAGTTGGCAGTTTTGAAATGAGCTAAATGGAAGTTCAAGCTACATTTGAAGACTTTAGAGCTTGAAGAAATTTGTAAGCCTGTCTCTTCAGGTAACTGAAGAGTTTTATGCTGGTATAGTACTACAGAAAGGTGAACAATCCTGATGTGTCATAGTTTCCTCTGGACAAGACTTTTTGACAGAATTGGACCTCTACCTCTTCTCCTGAGCAATTCAGTTTTAGTTGATATAAATCTGTACAAATCTAGCACAGTGTTTTGGACTTTTGTATTTCTTAGCACAGGAGAATGATTGGTATTCACATGATGTACAATAGGAAGAGCAGACTGGCCTCTTGGATTGGAAAATTTGAGCTCAGACACTAAAATGACAAACTTTATGCCAACGTTTGGCACTGTTGCATCTTGCTTTCTGATTTTTCTTTTTCTGAAATTGTTTGAAAATGTCCAGAAATAATGTACTGGTACCATAATCATCTCAGATATGAAGCTTGTCTTCAGCTGCTTCCATGAGCAGTAAGTAGTCCCTAATCAGTTGGCCTATGCATTGCTGTATATGGACAGACACCAAATGTAAGATCTCTGTTCAGTGTTTCGTTCGACAGCGTGGATGTTTGAAAAAATCAGTAAGTCATGGATGGAGATGACAGCCTTCAAATAGATCAAACAGAAAAGGTATGTATATGTATAATTTTTAAAAAATATTTAGGAAATTATTGCAAGGGGAAGTTAAAATGCAATCTGATTTTAAAGCATTATTCATTCTGAAGGCCCTGGTAGTAACACTTTAATTATGGTTTACCTTTATTGATAAAATTTTTGACATTTGCACTGCAACTAGATGCCCCTCTTCACTGGTACTGCTTGCCATTTCCTGCATTCATGCTTATGCTTCTGACATTTGTCTGTTGCTCTGAAGATTGTTAGAATGCGATAAATACTGCTTGCCTTTGTGCAGGCAGGTTTACTATTATTTATTCGAAGTGAAGTTGGTCGACGCCACTTCGTTCGAATATCGGAATGTTGACTGTAGGCAACGTCTAACACTTATATTGCCGAAACACACATCTGCCCCTATCTCGACCCATGTTAAAACCCATCCCTAGGTAGCAGTCGACATGTATTTCGGCAATTCTGGTGTTCGATATTGTGAATTTCGTACAATCTCGGTCGACCAGGTGAACAGTCGACCGAGTACATTTCGGGTATATGATAGTAAACCGTGCAGGCAAGTATCTGAAGTAACCTGAGTCCAAGGGACAGTACGTTTGTGCATTGCTTTCACAAATGAACAGCAAGGTCAAAGAACTGATAAAATGTAGTTATCCCTTGGGAAAGGTCACTATAACAGGATTACAGTAAGAATGGGTTTACCCACTTTGTATGCTATTCTTTCCTGGCCAGAATTTTTATCAGCTGTTTTCATATTCCTTGTGTATGCAAGAATTTACAAACAGAACAAACTGGCACCCCACCTAAGTACCATGTTCAATCATAGCCTCACCTCAGGCTTTGTGCCCACTGAATGGCGAACAACAACGGTTATTCCACTCCACAAAGGGGGATCCACCACGGACCCCGGGAACTACCGCCCCATTAGTCTGATAGGCCTGGTCTGCAAGGCCATGGAACTTATAAACAAAGACATTGGTAATCTCCAAACTCTGGACCCCACCCAGTTCGGGTTTGTAAAAGACAAATCATGTCTCCTAAACCTGACAGACTTCTTTGAAGCAGTCACCAAAGGTGTAGATGAAGGTAAGGTGGTTCACACAGCCTGTCTAGATCTCACCAAGGCTTTCGACACTATCCCCTCTCTGGAATTACAGATGAATTCACTAAACTAGGCATAAATCCCTGTGTCACAAGATGGGTTGCCAACTGGCTCACTGACCGAACCCACACTGTGAAAGTAGCAGACTCCAAGTCCAACTTCAGACCAGTGACAAGTGGAGTACCACAGGGTTCAGTCCTGGGTCCTCTCCTGTTTAGTATCTACTTGTCTGAAGTACAGGCTAACACAGAAGGTCTTTGGCTAATGAAGTTCGCAGATGACTGCAAACTAGGAGCCATAATCGAAACTCCTAACAATGTGGACATCCTATAAAAGGGCCTCACTGTGAGAGATGCATGGTGTCAAAGCCATGGCCTCAAGCTCAATGCCAAAAAGTGCACTGTCATCCCTTTTGGTAAAAACTCTGTACCCATGAATTACAGCACAGGCGGTAGTCCACTTGACACCGAATGTGTGATGAGACCTAGGGACACAAGTGGACAGTAGTCTCTCCTTTGATCACATTGCCACAGTAGTCAGGAAATCCGTCTACATGGCACACCTTATCACAAAAGGTTTCTCATCCAGGAAAAAAGAGGTCATTGTTCCCCTCTACTAGTCACAACTAGTACAATGCCCCTTTTGGTATGTACCTCACAAGACATCTACAACAACTGGAAAGGCCACAGAAATATGTCACAATGAGGATTACCGGCCTCAAACAGATGCCCTACACAGACTGTCTCAAAAAACTCCAGCTTTACTCCGTCGCATATCGCCTACTCAGAGATGATCTCTGCCCAACACACAAAGCTATGTCAAACCCAGAGCTGTTGGACATGCTGCACGTAAAGAAATCCCAGTCCCTCCGAGCTACACGCTCTAGGGACCTAAACCTTGTCACCACAATAAACAGAACATGCTGGAGGGATAGATTCCTGTCCCAGAGACTTCCCATACTATGGATCAAACTACTTCTCTATATCCAACAAAGCTCCTCATTAGCACTCTTTAAGAAAAATCTTGATGATTGGATGGGAAATAGGAAATTCACCCCAGGGATCACTTCTGTGGCTCTTCTTGACAGGGGCACAGGTAAATAATTTTCTTGGGTGGTGAAAACCAGGGTACCTTTTTGGCTAGGCTTATATAGGCGCTAGGGCCAATAGCCTAGTACCTACCTATGAAGGCCTCATACTAGCAGTCCATGGAATCTTTATCACTGTATGAAGAAACACTCCTGTAGCCAGTAATCCTAGTAACCTTCAGTTTGTCCAGTCTTAGCACTTCATTTCTTGCAACAGTGTCAGGGCAGTTTTGCCTTTGTAGTGGTTTTTTTTTTTTTTTTTTTTGAATTTTTCCCCAAAGGTCATTGATAACTCTTACAAATGTTAACTATGATTTGCGACGGTCAGCATTTCCTTTAAATACACTACATTTCATGTAAATACACAAGTAACTGTGCTTTTTCATTATTTTATCTTTTACCTCCTTTTAAAAAACAGGTACTAGGGAGTTTGGTAAGAAAGAAAATGATAATGTGGTTAAAGGCAGTAAAGGTGAATCTCACAGGAAGTGGCAAAAGATCTTAAAAAAAAAAAAACATTAAATCCTTCAGTTCTATCTCTGATTCTGAGGAGTGTATTAATAGTCAAATGGGGCTATGAAATTTAACAGATTTTTACCTTTTTCCCTGCCTGTGTGTCTCAGCCTTTTTCATCTTCTGTCATATTAAAGTTTCTGTCCCTAATGATTCATTCCAGTCTTTCATTTATTTTATGCCGATTTTTAGGTATCTGCTGTTAAATGAAGTAAGCAGTCTGCTTTTTAACCTTCTGCTTATTAACATCTAAGCCTTTGATGGGGCAGAGTCCCTGATGTGCAGAATTCCTGTATTCCAGATTAGGGAAATAGGCCTTATTGCTGTCTCTACCACTTTTTATTC